>NC_088696.1:28495241-28777741 GCF_028017835.1 Emys orbicularis
ACACCCATGCCCATCTATCCCCATGCACTATCCCAGGTACATTTTTTTTTATTAATCATAATAGAATTTCACCCACAGAAAGCACCACACTGTAATTTAAACCTGCTCTTCTCAAAATCTGGATCTAAATACTTGTGCATCAGGCATACAGGGTATTTTCCTGCTTATTTGAACTATG
Organism: Emys orbicularis; assembly: GCF_028017835.1. Taxonomy (NCBI): domain Eukaryota; kingdom Metazoa; phylum Chordata; order Testudines; family Emydidae; genus Emys; species Emys orbicularis. The sequence continues at coordinate 28,495,420 of NC_088696.1, forward strand.
AATTCTTCTCTTTTTAATGCAGAAGGGGGTGAGTCAGCTGCTTTCTTAACCTGTGCATTCCTTGAGCGAGTGCCTCAGAGGGAGGTTCTGGCACATAGTATGTGAATGTCCAGTGACAATGAAATCCACGGCATTCTCATAACACTGCTAACTTTCACATGGTTCTTGTGCAGACTTCAAGTCTGAGCAAGCCAGTTACTGAGAGAGGCCATAAGCTCAAAAAAATCAACTTTAAATCAAACATCAAACTGACTAGAACTTGCCTGCTGTAGTATGCAGCCATGCAACAAGAAGTAGCATCAGAGGAGCCATTAATAAGTCCTGTTAAAAGTGTCTGATCTCACGTTTTTTAGGTCCAAGTGGCCATTAATATCTGACATAAGGAAAAAGGGATTGCATTGATTAGCATAATGGAGGAGTATGGGGATGTAGCTCCTTGGGACTTATCAACCACCTGAGGCCCCCCTCCCACCCCCAGCAATTGGACACTGTAAGAAATTCCTGCATCTCAAAACCGCACTATATAAACAGAGATGAAATCTGAATATTCAAACCTCCCACCCCCCACTGAGCCCAGCTGAGCATGCTGCGGCTTGACTTCAAAGGAAAGAGACATGAGAAAGGAAGTATGGCCTTATAGTGCCGTGTTGACTCAGCACTGTTTCCTCGCTAAACCCCATGATGTACGCTGTACAGGACTATAATATACATTACAGAGCCACAGCTTTTGGTGAACAGACTCAATATTTTGATATTCTCATGCAGGCTCAAATGTATTTAGGTATTTCTTGACTACTAACTAGCATTCTAAGATGCCACATTGTACCAAACAATCCAAATGTAACCGTACCACAATTTACTATGGGAAAGATTCTGACTCATCCTATGCACCAGAGCAAGGCTGAGTAAGAATTCCCCTTAAACCTCTGTGGGGGGCTCCCCAGTATTTGGATCCAGGTGCATAGGAGTAAGTGGGGCTACTCAACCTCTTCCTCCTTCCCTAGAGCAGGTGGGTGAGGAGTGGGCAGACACTGGCCAGGAGAACTAAGCCAGTGTCATAATTGGCTGCTGATCAAGGCCAGCAGTAAAGCACTGACATCCTCGAGCAAGAGACTATTGATGGCTGCGTCCCTGAGTTACAGTGCCTCCTGTGGCTAGTCTGGGATTGTGCAGTTTACACACAATCCTGTGGTCAGGGCCGTGCCTAAAACTGCAACCTAGCCCTAGGGGTGGGTTTCTTGAATGAGACCCTAAAAGCTGAAGCGCTATCTGTGCTGCATGGACATGAAGGAGCCCGATGCACTTTAAGGCTACGTCCCCACTACAGGGGGGGGTCGATTTAAGATACGCAAATTCAGCTACGCGAATAGCGTAGCTGAATTCGACGTATCAGATCCGACTTACCCTGTTGTGAGGACGGCGGCAAAATCGACTGCCGCGGCTCCCAGTCGACGGCGCTTACTCCCACCTCCGCTGGTGGAGTAAGCGCGTCGATTCGGGGATCGATTGTCGCGTCCTGACGAGACGCGATAAGTCGATCCCCAAGAGATCGATTTCTACCCGCCGATTCAGGCTGGTAGTGTAGACCAGGCCTAAGAAAGAGTACAGATTACTCAGTGTCCACATTGTTGTGCAGAGAGCTGTATGCCTGTTCTCTGGTTAGCTCAGGAGTGGTGACTACATTTTGGTAGGTGCTGTATTACAGTGCATAGTTTGCAAAGCATTTAGGATCCTTCAGGATGAAAGGTGTTATTGTATAGCAAGGTTAACTGTGGCTTGCACTGTGGAATTCTCTGATAGGGGTAATCGGAATAGCCAAATATATGAATAAAGATTGACTTTAATTTTTTCTTTTAAAAGCATGGCTTGAAATGTATTTTGTTTGTTGAATGGATTTACTTGTTGCTGCTTTTAGCACTAATTGAAACACAAAAACTGCTCTCTGGGTCTCTTGTTCATAATTGCTGCTTTCTCTCTAAGCTCTCAGGCTGAGCCCTGTGGTGTCATTTTAGCCATCACTTTCTAATTATTTCTATTGCCAGGCCCATTCCAGAAGATAAAATGATAAGAGAACTTGTGAGAGCTATTCCTAAAGTAGCTCAATATGCCCTTGTCAGGCGGTAATAGCATCATTGCCTCTCGCTGAATGTAGCAGCTCTCAAAAGTCTAGATGGTTGCAGTGGGGGAAAAAAAAATACAAACATGGGCTGGTAACACAGTGATAGGTCCAATTTTTCACTGTCAAGGAGAGCAATTTTATTAAGCAGAGATGTTAAAAGTGAAAGATTTGCAAGAACGTGCAGTGTGTTGAGTCACAGTTTGGAAAACCATCTTTATATTGAAAGCAGGCGTAGAAGTCTATCCTCATGGGTATCTTTAAAGAATACAGATCTGTGATTAATCTCACTGGCCATTGCATGTCATATAAATGTTGTCAAAAACCCAGCATGTATCTGGCAGTAAAAATACCTGGCTGTTATTAAAAAAAAGGGGAGATGACGCTGTTAGTTTCGTATGGTTCAGCACACTGTTGATTTCATGTATCACCATTTTTTTTTAAATGCTCATTGCTTTAAGGCCCTGATCCTGCAAACTTTTACACATGCAAGTAAAATGATTCCAATGGGACTACTCAATATGAGTAAAGTTACTTATGTGTTCCCTGTTTGCATGATTGGGGCCTAAGGATATACATGATAAATGATACAGTTATTACATGACTATGCTCGTCTCAGTAGTAGTATAAAGTACTATAAAACAATAGTATAAAATACAATAAAACAATGAGGTAGACTTATTCCTGCCTCAGCCGGAGAGCTTTGATGACCTCTTGAGGTCCCCTTCCGGCCCTACAGTTCTATTATTTCTATGTTAACAAAGCATCATATACTCAGAAGAGACTGTTTATGTAGGGATTCAAATAAAGCTACAAGGCCAAATTTAAAGATCCCACACAACAGATGATCTGCACAAAAGTGTGTATCTAAATATCGCCTTTGTGCAAGCAAATGGCTAATTGTACATACAGATAAAGGGCTGTGCTGATGCAGTGGGTGTGTCCCCATTTTGGGAATATCATCCAATGCACCGGCCTTTGTAATGATGGGCCATTCTGTGTGCTCTCTCATTCTGGGGGAGAATACTGTCATGTGTTTGCACAAAACAAACTGACAATGGAAATTGCCTTTCAAGAAGCTTTGCCCTGGTAAAGCTCCAATGTCTGATTGTTTTAAAATGGAACTTTAATGAATGAATCAAAAGAGTCCTCTGCCATTCTTCCCTTGTGGGTTTGTTCTCTAATTGTGTTAATAAAGTTTGGTTTCCTAAAAGACTCAGAAAGGAGCAAACCAGTTTATGTTGGTGAGATTGCAATTACATATTAACCAAACCAGCGCTGTTTGGTCTTAATTAATATAGCCATATCCTGTGAAGTATATCACTCTCTGTGGATTGACAGATTACATAGTTACCATTTGATTGCTATCCATAAAACAAACTTGTTCTGGAGAGACCATTAGTGTGTTTACAAAACTGATAAAAATTGTAGTTAATTGCGGATTAACACTTTATCACAATTGTTTACTAATTCAGAGCACTTTTGGAAATCCCAGCAGAGAAGCCAAAGATTGAATTGGCCTGGAAACAAAACAGCCCTTCTTCCTCCTAGAAGCGATCCCTTCTGATCAGGGATGAGACCTCTACAGGCAAGAAACTTGTCCTGCTATTGACCATTCTGGTTGAATTCACTTGGTGCAGAGGTCTAATACATGGTTGTGCTTCCCTCAAGTCTCATTCATATTGTACTGATTCACACAGGTGAATTTTATCCTCTGTGGGTACATAAAAGATTTCAGATTCTTGGGCTATCCATCCAGAGGATTTTCCCATCATTAAATAAAGATACTTTTGTGCAGACAAAGTTCAGCTAGTCTCACTTCTTCTCATAAAGTTACATTTGTTTACTATTGTCTCCAATCTTTTCACCATATGGTGGTGTTCATCTCTTAAGACACTAGAGAGGTGAGATGTTCCAAGGAAGAGACAAAAAGGCAGTTGTGTTTCACACATTCTATGACTATGCAAAATCGTTTTGTGTGTAAACATGGGGTATGTTTCTATAAGACCAGGACAGCAGAAAATAAGCAGTTAGTTACTGAACCACGGCAAGACGCATGCATTTCATGTGATAATATTATTTCAGGACAAGTATCCATTTGATTATACTATCTATTTAATAATACCAGTTTAAAAAGCATGTTTTACTAAAAGGGAAATGGCAACGAATTCCATCTGAAGGAAGACAGTAAAGTTGGATTGTAGAGACTAATAAAGTTAGTTTTATTTACTTTGTGTTCTGATCTGCCTCTTTGTTGCTAATCTAAGATAACCCAACAAGAATAAAATGCTGGAAAATAAATATTTCCCCAAACCACCACCACCACCAAGGGCAAATAAGTGACTGCAGTATTTTTGAAAGAGGCATTCAAATATGTAATTTTTGACAGATTTATTTGAAAAAGGCCTTTCCATCACAGCTTACTACAGGACACACACATACACCTTTATACCTTTAAGACCACAGTTCACATTTTGATCATGTGTAAATGTAAACACAGAAGTTGACTTATGCTTGCAATTGATTTTTGTACAACATTTTTGTTTCAAGGTTTGCAATGGACAGTTAACCCCCCCCCCCACTATATAATGTATTTGCCCCTTCAATATTAAGGTGCAAGGAAAGCTCAATATTTATGGTCCAGCCAACCAATCAGCCTCCCTCTTTTAAGAGAAGGTTGTTGCTTATTTATTACGGGGCTCCAGAAGTTAGTACTTGCTACTATTGTCATTTTAGTTTAGCTGAAACTTACATTTGCTAGCATACATGCCAACAGCAGCTTTCGAGCCCAACCCTGTATTCCTTGCACACCCAATATGGCTAGTGTTTAAGTGGGTGTATAGGATGCGTGAAAAATAAAGGATCAAGCCCTTGTGACGTATGACACTCCAAACATTAATCTGGAGGTTCAGGTATGTTTTTAAAGGAATATTTTTTAAGACGAGAAGAAATTTGCCAATAAAAGCAAACGTACTACATTACCCTGGCTTTAATACACTGAAATATTTTGACAAAAAAGAATGAACTAACCCCTGTGCATCAGAATCAAAGTGGGGCACATCTATGGTAAAAAATAAGCCTTTCCCATTTGGACTGTGCTGAAACATTTATTTTTCTCTTTTCCATCTGGAAACCCTGTGGGTATCATGAGAATTGTAGCGAAGCTGATTGGGGTCATGTGTGAGGGCACTGGGATCAGAGCCAATGTCACGTCCAGCCTCCTTCAGCTTCAAGAGCTCCCAGAGAGAATGTAACTACAAATCTGTGGCTTATTGGGAAATGAGGGTGGTAACAACTGAGGTCAGTGGCCGGAGTGTGTTTCAAATAGTCATGGGACCAGTGATCAGTTCTTAACCTGCAGCAGATTTACTGAATGAAGTTTCAATTAAAAAAAAAAAAAGTGTGTTGTATCCAACAGAACTGATGCTCTGATCCCCTTCCTTTATGGAATTTGAGGCCAATAACAGAAGTAGATAATGGCTGCAAAAATGGACTGAGAATTCTTGTATTCATCGCTACCCAGTGAAGTTAAATAGACGGAGTAGCAGGTTTATCCACTTTTACATATTTAACTTCTTTCCTGAGAAAGTGATTTGTTTTCCTTCTAATCTCACTCTCTCTTTTCTTCTTAATATTATTTAAACATGAATGCATTTTTAGTGCTCCTGAAAGTGAGCACAGATGGCAGTGGTTAGTTGTAATAGGAATAAGTGCAGTCTCTCGCTATACCTTCTGAGCTGAGACTGACATTTGATAATAATGTGGAATTCAGTCAAATCTGTGTAGTGATTTTGTTCCATATCATATGAATAGTTTACGCTTACAGTATAGTGTCTTTCATGCAAAGATCCCAGTGCTTTATATTGCTTCAGATGAAGTGGGTTCTAGCCCATGAAAGCTTATGCCCAAATAAATTTGTTAGTCTCTAAGGTGCCACAAGGACTCCTCGTTGTTTTCACAGTATTTCAGCTGGTAAAAAAATATTATCCCTAATTTACAAATGAGGTGAATGGATCATAGAGTTGAAGTTGCCCAAGATCACAAAGCAAGTCAATGACAGCCAGGAATAGAACCCAGGAACCCTGATTCCCAGTCTCCTGCTATAACCACTGGGCAATGGTTTCACCTCAGGACAAGCTGCATATATGGACAGGAATGTATTAGGTGTAAGGCCACCAAATTCACTGCACTTAGGACTTGATAGATTTGTAGCCAGCCTTCCAGAGAACTCAAAAGAGGCCCCTTCACATATAAAAGCAGTCCAGAATTTTAATAAAAAAAAATATGGAGAGAGAGAGAGAGTGGCAGAGAGCACTCCAAAATGCACTATGTTCCTATGAAATAATTCAATATGTCCAACTTTTCAACAGTAGTGGCTACAGAAATTTACAAAGTCTTTATAATTATTGATGAGAGAAACAAGCTCACCTGCAACATTTGGGTTTTGTTGTGGGAACAATTCCATACTGGCCAACAACAAACTTTAAAGACTATGCAAATAAAATCAGATTCTCTAGCTCAAGGAGCTTGACTGACCGACCTTGTATCAAAATAGGCGTCAGTCCTTTATTATCTTGCAACTGTACTACTGTGTGCAGCAAAACAAGCAACACCAGCACTGTTTCTCTCTGACAAACTCAACCTTTTCAACAGGGTATATGCTGGCATGGCTACATTTACACCATCTGCTCTGCCTCAGGACCCTGCACCTGGAGTGAGCTACAGTTATTAAAGTTCTGGCTCCTTTCGTCCCTTCCTGAAGTGATGAAGGCTGACCTGGTAGGAAATACAACTGGTTTTCAAATTATTTAAGAATTAAATACATTTGTTATCTCATTAGTTAGCTGTTACTGTACTTTATGACACCACAGAGAGAGAGAGAGTGAGTGTTTGGCTAGTGAATGGGGAAATCAGTACATATTCTTTAATCCAGGGCTACTATTTTAAAACAAAGTCATTTAGTGCTTTATTACACACAGAAATCTAATTAATTATTTTAAGGTAGTACTTTTCTTCCCAGCTACCATTAGGGAAAGGGGTGGACAACTTTTTTCGGAAAATCCTTTCTGCTGATCAGCGCTGAAACTGCACCAGTGCCTCTCTTCGCTTCAAAAATCAATGCAACATAACTTCCCAGGAAAAAGTCCAGCTTCCAGTTGCTGGGATTCCTCAGTTGCATTCGTTCAGCTTGTAAACTGCAATAAAATCAGTAGGTAGCCCTCATAAAGACTATCTCTAATGCTAGTCAATTAAAATATTTCTGTACTTGTAGCTGCATTGTAAAGGTACATATACAGTTTGGGGGGGAAATCTTCATTAAAAACAATTTCAATATTGCTTTGTAAAATAAACCAGTTTCCAATTAACATAATGTTTCTCTAGCCACCATTCTCACACATAAAGACTTTCAAAGTTGTCAGGTAGAGCTGGGCAAAACTAGACCCTATCACTTAACTCCAAGTACATGAGTAGTGTATTTTAATGGGAGAGTTCATGTGCTTATGCACGAGGGTAGTCAGGGTCTTGGTGCTATATTTTTCATGATTTTTCAAAAAATGTTACCAGTTCACTTTGTGTGATAACATTTTTGTGAAATTACAAGAGTTCAAATATTTTACACATATTCAGTCCAAGTACTTAATCCCAGCCAGTTAGGGAATCAAGACCAAGACCATAAGACTTGTGTGACCACTCCCAAGCAATTTAAATATTCAGAAAAGCTCTGTACAACTTGTCTGCCAAGTTTTACTCATTCTAACATCAAAAGAAAGTTAGCACTAAATTGTTGAAAACTAAACAAAATTAGTCCAGCTTGGCAAACTCAAAAATAGAGGAAATAGCAAGTGCGACATTTCAGAGAGAAAAACAATATGCTGCTTTAGTGGCAGGGCTGTTATCATCTATAGTGGACTTTGTACAGATATTAGTCATAAAAGAGCCTTTCATAGGTTATAGGAAATATCTGTCCTGTTTTTCAGCAACAGTGCAATTGCATCAGTGCTACCAATGGTGTAAGCTCTGGTGCAGAACAAACCCAGGCATTTTTACATCTTGTCATCTGACCTTGTTCAAATCCATGATATAACCCCGATCTGAGGGAAGACAGATGCCAGAGCAGTGAAAAAAGCACATACGGTATCTTTCTACTGTCGACAAGGCCTGTGTCTGTGTGCATCTGCATGGGAGTTAGTAAAGATGTGCTTTAGCCTGCACGAGCTTAATCGTTTTACGTCGTGATACCATTGGTTTGTCTTTGTCAGGCTTTTCGAGCTGCAAAATGTCTTACAGTATAAGAGTCTGGCTATATCGGGCATATTTGTACCAGCATAATGACTCCAATACAGTGACAGTGGTTAGACACTGCTGCAAACCTGCAGCACCAGTGCAAAGTACCTCAGCTTGAAACCAATGTAAGCCGCACCTGAGCAAGTCCTGCTCTACACCAGTGCTGTGGAAGATTGCTTCCGTGTTGCTACGTTAGTACAACTGCTCCCAGCAGAGACAGATCCCTAAGTCACATCTGTGAGCTGCCCAGTGATGGTGTGCTGATACCCATTCTGTCTAAAAATCTTTTCCCCTCAGGAAGCCAGAACAGTCAATTTATAGGCATGACCTGAGCATGTGCAAATACTCTATTGCGTGTTGAGCTAGCTATCCTTGACCTTTAAGGTATTCTCTTCTTTGTAGGTTTTTTTTAAACCCTCTCCAACCTCCCCTCAAACTCCTAACTAGCATGTTACATCTTATTTCACACTGTGACACCATTAATGGAACCTAATCTCCTCTCTGAAGCAGACTATTAGTGGTGGTAGGAGCCACTTATGAGGTCATACACTGAAACAGCACTTATCTAAAGTAAATGCCTTGGAACTAATCAGGAAGAAGTACCACCCCATTGCTCTCCTCATAGACCCCCATGCCCAAAAACTCCATTCATTTACACTGAGACAAAACCTAGAAAGCCCAAGCTTTGATTTTATTTTTTTTAATGACGCAAGTCATGGCCCTTAAATGCATAGGCTGGAATTAGGAGGGAATAAACAATTAGACAGGGCTGCTGGAAGGAATCCTCCTGTTTCATTTTTCTTCTTCACTTGTCTCAGCTGGAGTAGTTTTACCTCCTATTGACACCCATTGTGCTCTTGGCTGCTCGCTATGATGCAGCTGTTTTTTTAATGCCTATCAACCCTCTGCCTTTTTACGATACAAAGGTGACTTGTTAATACCAACGTTGTTGAAGCCGTAATAACAATGAGCCCCAGTTGTGATCAATGATGTTGCACCTTGGCAGGGAATGTATCAATGTTCACGGATTCATTTAAAAGTCATCTGCACAGGACTGCTGATTTTTTATTTTTTTTAAAATCTGCACATAAGCAATGCGTCCACTGTGTTAGTCTGACATTTCAAATTCTATCGGGTGCAATTACGTAGCACTGAATTTGTATTGTTTCCTATGATATTTACTTATTCTCATAGTTATCATTGTCTACCTGCTCAAGAGACTACATTTAAACAGAAACCTAGTCCATATATCAAATCACAAAATCCTGCTTAATGTCCAACTTATTTGATCTTTGTAAAAGATATTTTGCTTCACCATCTCATATTGCACACGTTCTTCTCCAAAGATATTTATAACAAAAGGACAAATATTTGACTGACATTCCCCCTGCCCAAGTTTTGTTTCCCTGTTGAAAACTCAGCTCAACCAGAATGTACTCAACACTTAAACCCCAGTTTAATTGGCACAGCACTTAGTAAGTGGAGTGACCCCATTATATGAAACAGGACATTATCCATCAAAGTCACATGTGCAAATGATCACCCTTCAAAAGACTATCATGGTAAAAACTTAATTTACCATTGCAAAGTTGACAGGCCTGATTCCCTTTCACTTACACTGGGGTAAATCCAAAGCAACTATTCACGTTAATAGCTACATGAGTGTAAAAACACTGGAAGTAAAAGGAGAATCAGGTCAGAATTTTAATTTTCTTATACCTGAAAGCCTGGAGTCGTGGCTTTAAATAGGAAACAAGCCTAACAAGTTACCAAAATGAATTCCTTGAATAATGTTCGCTCTCTTTCAGCAGGTTTCGGGGATAGAGGGGGAAAGAGGGTTTCTACTCTGAAAGCAGGATTCTTTTCACCATCGCAGAAGCCACTAGCCTTTAAACTCTACTAAAACAATAGGGACCCCTGAGACTCAGATGATGTAAATCACTGACGCGTCATTGAAGTCAATACCCATTTACATCAACTGAGGATCAGGCCCCCAGAAAGTCCATTGGTAGCTCTGAATACAAACTTGTTACAAATGCAAGTCAATTGATAACAAAATGTTCTTAGTACCCAAAAAGAAATACTCCCTACCACCTTTCAAAAGACCAGATGAAGCCTCTGAGATTCAGGCAGTAGAAGGAAAACAATATGTCAAATGGAGGACAGATATGCAGAGTATGAATTAAGGAAGGAAGAGGATGGACGATTACGGTATGTCATATTGCCGTACTGTTGCTGATTGGAAAAAGGAAGAAAAAAGTGGGAGCAGGGAAGCAGACTATCACCATTATTTTTCACATGTTTGTGTAAAGTTGTCTTTGTTGAAATACAGTGCTAGTTCAATGGAAAATAATAATGGTCCTATAGTGCTAATAGTTCCTATCCTGCCATCGGCACCCGAACTGTTCTACTCAGTTAATAGATATATACTTTCTCTTTCAACTTAGACACACAAATATACACTGCCCGCCCACCTGCCTCCCCCCACACAGATGATCTCTTACCATTGAAATGCAGCCATCTCTGGGGTGAGACATACTAACTGTTTAAAAACAGACAGGAACACTACATGACAGCATTAGAACAGAAAGTGAAATTTCTGGGAGTAGTTTGGGTAGACACAATGGAATCGTCCAATTTGGAATCTGGCCAGATTCTCTGTGAAGAGTGCCACAAGGTCGTTAATGATCATAGGATCTCACTTTCCAGCTAGGAAATGGGTATTCTCACTCTTCCAATGAAGGTCACTAATACAGAGCTTTGGGAACTCACATTTAGGGCAGGTCTACACTAACCCCCAAATTCGAACTAAGGTACGCAACTTCAGCTACGTGAATAACGTAGCTGAAGTTCGAAGTACCTTAGTTCGAACTTACCTCAGTCCAGACGCAGCAGGCAGGCTCCCCCGTCGACTTCGCGTACTCCTCTCGCTGAGCTGGAGTACCGCAGTCGACGGCGAGCACTTCCAGGTTCGACTTATCGCGTCCAGACAAGACGCGATAAGTTGAACCCAGAAGTTCGATTTGCTTGCCGCCGAACTAACGGGTAAGTGTAGACCTACCCTTAGTTTCATAAAATGTTGTACAAAAACCTGTCCCCATTTGTGTGGAAACCAAATTGGTATCAATGGGGAGTTGAATGCAGAGATTAAGGGAAGAATATGGCCGTAAGTGTTCTAGGATCAGTTCACCCTAGAGACTAAAAGCTTTTGGTGTTCAACCCCGAAAAGCTGAATCATTCAGAAAGTGAGCTCTGCTGCTTTTGTAATTCTAAGTAGCAGAGCTATATAACACAGCTGCTTTAGACTTTGAAAACTATTGCCAGTGTCATATTTTCCTCCACACCAAATCATTACACCCTTGCATGAAAGTAATCAACATTTACAAATTGAAATTAATCTAGCAAACAGACTTTCTCTTATTATAAAATTATTAGGTTCCATTACATTGTTTTAAAAAAATCCACATAGGGTTTAATTAGAAATTTGACAAGTGACAACAGCAAAAGCAGGAATAGCTCCTAATACCTGAATCAGAAATGTTTGGATTTTTTACCTCTATATTGTGAGCAATGGAGCCTTTTTTTGGACGCTGTGGTTTATGCTAGGACTCTCTGAGTCACTGAATATTTTATATTGTTCAATGATCTACATATGAGTCATTCATCAGCTTTCAAGTATTTTTGGAATTGTGTTATTTTGCTTAAAATTGTAGGAAAATCAAATTGCAGAAGTGATAAAAAATGCAGCATTGTAGATTAAATAAGATCATATGACGGAATCAGAGCATATGCATGAGAGCATAAAAAATTAATCTAAACAAAAATTAGGTCTAGGAAGTAACTGCAAGATTCAACAATGAATTGTTAGGGAGGTATTGTATTCTGAACATGAGTGGTTTACTGAAGCTAGTTATGGTTGCCAAAAAGTTCTTGCTTCAGATGTTGTCCGTGCTTACAATACTTATCATTTCTGTAGCACATTGCAGTTTATCACTTCAATAGCACTTTATATATGTTCAAGGCACTTTAACAGCATTAACTAATTTAGGGCCTGATCCTGCAAATGCTGGATGCCAGGCACAGGGCCTGATCCAAAGCCCATTTAAGTCACTGACTTCAGTGGGAGTTTTGATCAGATCCATCGTGCTTACTATTTTGCGTAGTTCTATGGAAGTCAGATGCAGGCCTGCTATAAAGCAGATGTTAATTCGTCCGATCTGCAGAGTCCTTTACCAAGTTGATCTTTTCATAAACTCACATAGGATTTCTTTGTCTGGAATGCTTGATGATGTCAATGGGGCTAACTCAGGACAGTAAATGCCTTCAGGATCAGGCCCTTAATCCTCACCAAATCAGTGTAAAATTGGGAAACTGAAGCACATCGAGGACATGCCCAAGGCCACACAGCAAGTTAGTGGCAGAGCTCAGGAGCTTCTGACTCTCAACCTTGTGCTCAGACTTCTAGACTACATTGCCTTTCATACAGTGCCCCTGTGAGCAGAACCGACATGTTAAGGGAAAACCCAGTTTAGTAAAGGGCTCTGCTTGCCAGACACTGGGCATGCCTATGCTGCCACCAGATGTGTGACTGCCGTTCAGGTAGACATATCTTAGGCCTGGTCTACACTGGAGGGGGGAGGGATCAAACTAAGAGACGCAACTTCAGCTACAAGAATAGTGTAGCTGAAGTCGACGTATCTTCGATCAACTTAGACTTACTTACTTCGCGTCCTTGCGGCACGGGATCGACGGCCGCCGCTCCCCCATCGCCTTTGCTTCTGCCTCTTGCCAAGCTGGAGTTCAGCAGTCGATGGGAGAGCAATCAGGGATCGAGTTATCACATCTATACTACACGCGATAAATCGATACCCGATAGATTGATCGCTACCCGCCGATCCGGCGGGTAGTGTAGACGTACCCTTACTCTAGCTAGTACAGCTAAGAATAGCAGTGAAGACAAGATGCAGCAACATGAGCTTCAGCCCAGGCTGTACAAGCATGCTGGGTAGTGTGGCAAAGTACCTTCTTCTCCTCAGCAGGCTCAGTCCTTTTTAGCCTTGGAGACACAGGCTTGGGCAAGGCAAATCCTTGCAGGTAGCACAGGGTTTGGCTATTCCTTTTCTCAGTCAGCCCCTTGTGCTTGTTTATCTTCCCTTCTGGGGACAGAGTGCAGCCTTCCTTGCAGGAAGGGTTCAGAGCCTTGCTGCTCCTAACTTACTGGCAGCTTCCCTGGTTCTCTCACTCTCTCTCCCCCCCCCTCCTTCCACGCCGGGGAGGGTTTAAAAAGGTCCCAAGCAGTTAGAGCCAGCTGAACCTAATTAGTTCCCTAGTAACCCCTTGCCCAGATGAACCTTATTTCCCCATGGTTCTCTCTCTTCAGTGGCTTGGGAGAGGCCTTTTTAACCCCCTGGGACTGATTACTACCCCCTTTGTAGCTGTTTGTCCTGGGTTTGCCACAGTAGCCAGGGGACTTACTTGTGTTGCTAGGTCATGCTTAAGCCCATGCGACTGCCATAGCTTCCCTGCTATTTTTAGCTGTGCTAGCTACATTACAGCTAGCACAAGGTGACGTAATCACACCTGTGAATGCAGTACAGACATACCAAAGACTTCAGCTTTAGGACAGGGATTCCTTTAGACCACTTGGATCCAAGAGGTACTGGGAAAGATCAAGCCAAAACACAGAAGCTTTTCTGCTGTTGATAGCTTCTGGTCTTATGCCACAGGAGATGGTTCTTAGACCTTATCTACATGGGAGAATTTGACCAGTAATACAGGTATAATCATAACCCTGCGTGGCCTCTCTTATTCTGATATAAAACTGGCTTTTTAAGGTTTAGCTTAAACCCTTTCCCAAATAATATAAGGTAGACCAAAAAAAAAAAAAAAAAAGGCATTCTTATAAGAGTGTCCACACGGGGGTTACATTGGTGTAACTATTGTCAGTTCAAATTCACACCTTAGCTTATACTGAAAAAACTTTCCCATGTAGACTAGGCCCTAGAAAATGATTAATTAGGCATTTGTAGAGTTAATTTTGGTTATTTTGATATGTTTAAGGTGGAAGCAAGATAAGGACAATCATATCAGCCCTATTAACCCCACTGTGGTAAAACGTATGAGAGGCATGTCACAATTCAGGGCAACTGCACCTGTATTCCCCTTCTGTGGTCCAGCAAGGGCATGCACTCTAGGCTTCTGGCTCCCCAGCCGATGCCTCTCGTGGGTCTTCTCCTTCTGATCAGACTATTTCCAGGCTGAACTATCTTATGGCCTCTCCAGCAAAAGACAGACTGCCAAAGCAGGCCTGCTTTGCTTCTCTCATCAGAGACAGTGCACAGTATAACTGCCACAGTTAAATTACCACATTGCCCTTTCTAAGCAAGCACAATTTATTCTTAAGGTAAAAGCATTACAGAGAAAACATATTAAAACAATTAAAGAACCTATACCCCATATAATAAACTTACCAGAGATCATCCCCTCACTCCAACAAGGGATCTGTTTGGTGATTAGTCCTTCAAACTCCACGGGGTTTTTTCTGTGGTCATCAGTTCACAACAGCTTTCGCTCAGAACTAAATTCTAAGTCTTATGGGGCCTCAGTGGCCAAAGACCTTCCAACCATTCCCTGAAGACTGAGGCCCTCCCTTGGACCAGAGGTCTTGGCCGTTTGTTGGATCAGAAGGAAGTCCCTGAGTCAGTTTTGACTCAGGCTATTTAACCAAAAATCCTTTCTTTGTCTGTTGGTCCCTGGAGAATCCAGTTTGAACCAGTATCAGTGAATGTCTCTCCAGGTGGTGGTACTTCTCTGGAAGTGTTACAACCAAAGTGAATTTTCCTAACCACCGCTCACTCTTCTTAGCTCCTGGAGGGCTGTGGTCCCCCTCCCTTGTGGAAATATATACAATCCCTCACTGACACATACATATTTGCATTTTTAATACAATGAACTCCTAAAATACTTAACTTAATTCAGTCAGGTTTGTCCAGGATTTTTCAGGATTATTGTCATATCTGTCACAAAGGGGATTGGGGAGGAAATCTTTGAGAGGCTCGTTTTCACCAAAGTCCATGGGATCAGCGGGGATGAGGTACAGTCACTTTGGCCCACGCAATTTCCCCCCACTCTCCCAGTCCTGCAGAGACTATTCCATGAGAAGAGGAGGATGGAGCCATGGAAGTGGCTGACCTTTTTTCATGCAGTTAACATGAGAGCTGCATACAGAAGGAACCCCCTGTGTGCAGATCCAGAGGGCACAATACCGGCCACTCAGCTTTAAAATCACTACCTCTAGCACTATATCTGTGAGGCAGATGTTATTACTCTGTATTAAAGATAGGGGCACTGAGGCAGGCGGGGCGAGTGGCTTGTCAGAGCCAAGATTAGAACTCGGGAGCTTCTGACTCAGAGACCTTTGATCAGACAATGGAACATCCCTCTCAAACACATTTTATAAAAACCAGGTACTGAACTGCAAGTGATATTAGCTGGTTTATTTTCCCATCTAGGGAGTTTAAAATCTGTTCCCACAAAGAAATGTGTTTGTGATTCTTCTTATTTAGTAGTCCCTCCCAAGATCAAGGCCCCTTTGCGTTGTGCAAACACATATAAAGACATGATCCATGTCCTGAAGCACTTATTCCAGTTTCAACTTTAAGAAAAACAGCTATATGGAAATCAGTATATCAGAGGCTAACACTAACTAAAAGGAGTTCATTTCTTTTCCCAGGCCAGCTTTTCCCAGTATTACAAAGTGGAGTACTATACAATCATACATTTTCAATAAAAAGGTGAGACTAGATAAAATGCAGAGCTGCTCAAAAATACTATATTGTCTGAACATTTTTGCAGAAAATTTGGCCTGTTTTTTGTTGAAAGATGTTGAAGCTTTTTGACCAACAGCAATAAAATATTTTACAGATATGGGCTATAGTGTGGCATCTATTAACTCGATCCTTCCAGTACGTCATGTATTCATGTCATTCAAGCTTGTTTCAGGTACAGGTTACTTTTCCATTAATTATATTCCAAGCACATGTATACATATCAGTGCTGTTGGGGTTGTCTATTTCTATTAGTTTAACAAGCCCTGGTATTAATGAGATTGCTCTATAATTGAACCTTTTCATGGGTCCCTTGGTAATGAAATTATGCTAATCTGAATTTGCAACCACAAGGCATCCATCATACTTGATCAAACAGTAAACATCAACAGTGGTACGCTAGGAGTGTAAATGTGCTGTTAATTATTACAGAAATGAACAAACCCCATTATTTCATCTTTCCATTTGTGTGACTTAACATAATGGGTGAAGATAGAGTATGTCAGACATCCACTATGTGGCAGCATGGTCCACTTAACAGAGCATGAACTTGTAAATACTGAGATAAAGTATCTCCATGCCTGATGCACTTTTTGTGTATTAGAGGGGAAAGAACATGTATCTGTTTCACACCAGTATGAGTCAGTGCCCTGGGAAAGGCAATTGTACCGATCAATTAGTTACCTTAAAAAGAGAAAAGGCATCAGAATTCCCAATTGCTGGAATTTTTCAGTTCTAAAGCATGTAGGTGTTTGCATTAAATACAAATATCCCAGAAATACTGGTTTCTCCTTTATATCTTAAAAATTTATCTAGCCTATGTATCTAACTGTAGGCACCTAAATCCATATTTAGGCAATTCAATGAAAGCAGCCTGATTTTTCCAGAGATGCTGAGCTTCTGCAGTTCCCACTAACTGTCATTGGCTCAGCACCTCTGAAAATCAGGCCTCTCTTTTAGGTTCCTAAATATGCATGTAAGCTATCTAAATGCAGACACCTGAGCTTGAAAATTTTGGTCAGTCTTTCTCAGGTTACAATTATCTTTGTATTTTATATCATAATGCAACCCCATTTCCAAGTTGCAAAATGAGATCTTAAAAAAGTTCTTTTAATACATTTATAGTTGGACAAAGGGAAAAACAACAACTAAAAAGTGATATTTATCATTCTTGCTTCATCAATGATGCCACCATATATGTATTACTGCTGAGAGTACTCTTACAGTCTCTTTTAGAAGATAAATATCAGAATAAAATAACCTTGTATGTCAGAACAGCTTCACTGACATCTTTGTCACTACAACAGCTGTATCCCCAGCTCACTTGCATAAACAAGCCCATCCTCCCTTTTTGAACTCCGACTGATGTTTCATATTTAGCTGAGCACTGTGGCCTTAACCATTATACTAATTCTGTTTTTGGAACCCATGTGTTCGACCCATCTATTTCCCTGGTCTTTTTAGCATTTAGCATACAGCAAGCAGTTTGGACCTATCTGAAAATAAATAATTCTCCAAATCTTCAAGCTTCAAATAAAATTCATGCCAAAATAAGTTTAAAAATTTAAATTTTTGCCCGGGATTGCCATTCCTTCTGAACCACTGAGAGATACACACCATCAACTACAAAAGGACTGTGCCAGTCAGTGTATTCAATAGTTTTTAATAGTATACAAAATTTACTGGTGCCATCTACAAACTATGACGATTTGTTGGTGTTTACTATGGGTTGAGCCCATTGACATTAAAATCAAAGGCAAAATTCCCAGTGTTTCCAAAAAACAATATATATAGTCTGTGTCACTCTGAATGAGCCAATGCATTACATGAACTTAATTCAACTTAATTGCCACATTTTTATGTTCATTTGTTATCAATAGCAATACAAAAAAATGAACAGCATTTTTTTATTCTTAAAACCTTTTATTTTTAAAAAAATCCTCATTTTAATAGTAAACATTTTATACAAACAAACTAAAAAATGAATGTTTGAAATTCTACCCCTAGAAGCTTTCAATCTTCTCATTTATTTATTGATGTCCTTCTAATCGATTTTGAAATTTTGAAACAGCTTAACTCCTCCCCTTTTTAAATTAAAACTGAAGTCTTTTGATATTTATCCTGACATTGTTCATAAACTTAGGCTATAGAATCAATTTATTCAAAAAAATGTTACCTATTCAGTTACATCAGTTTCCTTCCAACATTGTGTCAACATTTGTCACAAGAGAAGAATACAACACTTGAAGGGCAGGTCTTCACTACCCGCCGGATCTATCGGGGGTCGATTTATCGCATCTAGTTTAGACACGATAAAATCGATCCCTGATTGCGCTCCCCGTCGACTCCAGAACTCCAGCTCACGAGAGGTGGAAACGGAGTTGACGGGGGAGCGGCAGCGGTTGACTCACCACTGTCCTCACGGCCAGGTAAGTCGACCTAAGATATGCCGATTTCAGCTACGCTATTCGCGTAGCTGAAGTTGCGTATCTTAGTTCGACCCCCCGCTAGTGTAGACCTGGGCTTGATGTGAGCTACTATTTAGAAAGGGCCAATTTAAAGTAAAAGATCTACCTTTACTTATGTCAAGTAACATCTTACGCCTTGAGTACCCCTATAAATAAGGCTACCAGAAACTGGCTGAAGATAAATTAGCATATAGCTTCCTGCTTCTTCTGCATCCTTACAGAGCTCATCTGGAATTTACTTAGGTTACTCAGACATTTTTTCCTTTAAGAATCACACATGGACTTTGCATCAACTGTTCTCCAGGTGCACTGAAGGTAGAATAAGAAATAATTGGTTTAATTTCCAGGAAGGGAAATGTAAGTTTGATATTAGGAGAAACTTTCTAACTATAACAATAATTATGCACTGACACAGGCTTCCAAGGGAGGCTGTGGACTCCCCATCACTGGAAGTTTTTAAGAACAGGTTGGACAAATACCTGTCAGGGATGGTCTAGGTTTGCTTGGTCCCGCCTCTGCATAGGGGGCTGGACTAGATTCTCAAGATCTCTTCCAGTCGTATGTTTCTATGATTATAAAACTCATCTTAGGTTTTATATATTGTGAAAAGAATGTTGTATAAATTGTTGGTAAGAGTGTATAAACTGGCCCACTCTTTATTTTAGCACTGTTGATATTTTGCCAGTAGTATACTCAACCCAATTCTGATCTTAACAACACTGTTATCATCATTTACTTCAGCAGCCTGACTTACACCAGTGTCAAGCAAGATCCAATCAGGCCCTTTTCTTTTAAATGATTGTTTTCATCCCCATTTTTTTAGCTTTCAAGATGACATTGCCTAATATTATGATTCCCTTTATACTAGGGCTGTCAAATTAATTGCGATTAATCGCATGATTAAAAAGATTAATTGCGATTAATTGCACTGTTAGACAATAATAGAATACCATTTATTTAAATATTTGTGGATGTTTTCTACATTTTCAAATATATTGATTTCAACTACAACACAGAATACAAAGTGTACAGTGCTCACTCTGTACTATTTTTTATTACAAATATTTGCACTGTAAAAAACAAGAGTATTTTTCAATTCACTTAATACAAGTACTGTAGTGCAAGCTCTTTATCATGAAAGTTAAACTTACAAATGTAGAATTACGTTCAAAAAATAACTGCATTCAAAAATAAAACAATGTACAACTTTAGAGCGTACAAGTCCACTCAGTCCTTCTTCAGCCAGTTGCTCAGACAAACAAGTTTGGTTACAATTTGCAGAAGATAATGCTGCCCGCTTCCTGTTTACAATGTCACCTGAAAGTGAGAACAGGAGTTCGCATGGCACTGTTGTAGCCAGTGTCGCAAGATATTTATGTTCCAGATGCACTAAAGATTCATATATCCCTTCATGCTTCAACCACCATTCCAGAGGACATATGTCTACGCTGATGATGGGTTCTGCTCGATAATGATGCAAAGCAGAGCGGACCAACGCATGTTCATTTTCAACATCTGAGTCAGATGCCATCAGCAGAAGATCAATTTTCTTTTTGGGTGGTTTGGGTTCTGTAGTTTCCACATCGGTGTGTTGCTCCTTTAAGACTTCCAAAAGCATGCTCCAAACCTTGTCCCTCTTAGATTTTGGACAGCACTTCAGATTCCTAAATCTTGGGTCAAATGCTGTAGCTATTTTTAGAAATCTCACATTGGTACCTTCTTTGCGTTTTGTCAAATCTGCAGTGAAAGTATTCTTAAAACGAACATGTGCTGGGTCATCATCCAAGACTGCTATAACATGAAATATATGGCAGAGTGCGCATAAAATGAAGCAGGAGACATACCAGGAGTTCAGTCACAAATTTAATTAATGCATTATTTTTTTAAACGCGCATCATCAGCATGGAATCATGTCCTCTGGAATGGTGGCCGAAGCATGAAGGGGCATATGAATGTTTAGCATATGTGGTACGTAAATACCTTGCAACGCCGGCTACAGAAGTGCCATGCACTTTCTGGTGACATGAAGTGCCTGTTCTCACTTTCTGGTGACGTCGTAAATAAGAAGCAGGCAGCATTATCTCCTGTGAATGTAAACGAACTCGTTTGTCTTAATGTTTGGCTGAACAAGAAGTAGGACTGAGTGGACTTGTAGGCTCTAAAGTTTTACATTGTTTTGTTTTTGAGTGCAGTTATGTAACAAAAAAAAATCTACATTTGTAAGTTACACTTTCACCATAAAGAGACTGCACTACAATGCTTGTATGAGGTGTATTGAAAAATACTATTTCTTTTGTTTATCATTTTTACAATGCAAAGATTTGTACTCAAATTAATATAAAGAGAGCACTGTACATTTTGTATTCTGTGTTGTAATTGAAATCAATATATCTGAAAATGTAGAAAAACATCCAAAAATATTTAATAAAATTCAATTGGTATTCTATTGTTTAACAATGTGATTAATCACGATTAATTTTTTTTGAGTTAATCGCGTGAGTTAACTGCGATTAATCGACAGCCCTAATCATAGCTGTTGCTTGTCTCTGTCTCCCCAAGTTGACTTTAGCTATGTAGGTATATCAGGTTCACTCTGCTACACACCCACACACCTGCCCAGAATCACAAAAAGAAGCCTTGTGATGCAAAAAGATACAAATGTCAAACTATAGGCAGAATGCTTCATGGCTAAGCTCCTACACATGCAAAATGACAGGCTTGTGCAAGCAGATGAAGTTGCTATTAACTGATTTGCACATGCAAGTACACTTTGCTTATGTATTCACTTGGAAGTCTCTAACCTCAGGAAGAAAAACATTGGCATGCAAACCTGTGGCTGTACCTGCAGGTCCTGCTACTGCAATTGGATCCATGTGGCTGGGCCCTTGGGCCTGCATGGAGTCCTGTTCAAGTCAACTGATCACCACAAGGGATGCAGGAGAAGTCTATCCATGCAGCTCTGGTTGTAGCTCAGATGGTGGAAGTCATATTCAAGTATCTTTGAAAATCTGGCCATAAAGCAGGACCTCTTTCCACTGTGAACTTTCATTTTAATTTCACATCCCTGCCCAACTCCATTCAAGCTCCAGCACATAAATATAATTATTAAAAATACCATTTTTATTTGTTTTGAGCAAATTCACACACAAATAAATACCTATATTCTCATGTGTTATACCTCTAAGCCAAACAGAGCTAAAAATGCAATTTAAAGTGGGCAGCAGTAATATATAGCTAGTGGTTATACCATTCATCAGACCTGTCTTGCAACCATTCATCTGAGTAAACTATTCAATTCAGTCGTACAATATGAGCTCTTCCCATGAAAGTTTAGGGCTCTCAGCTGCTCACAGGATCAGGTCCCATGCAAGTAAAATTTTAAATCCAGCAGGAACCATTAGGATTATCTAGTCTGACCTCCTGTATAATGTAATCATGGAATGGAATTAATTCAGGGAAGTCCTAAGTACAATAGCTGTGGTTGAACTAGAGCATATCTTTTAGAAAAACATCCAAACTTGATTTAAAAGTTTCTAGTAATGGAGGATCTACTACAACTCTTGGTAAATTGTTCCAATGATTAATTACCCCCACTATTAAAAAACCGCATCTTCTTTCTAGTCTGAATTTGTCTAGCTCCAACTTCCAACTATTCAATGTTGTTATATCTTTGTCCGCTTGATTTAATAACTCTTTATTATCAAATTTCTGTTCCCCATGTAGGTACTTATAGACTGTGATCAAGTAATCCCCTTTACCTTCTCTTTGATAAATTAAGTAGATTGAGCTCCTTAATCTTTCACTATAAAGCATGTTTTCCAATACTTTTATCATTCTCATGGCTCTTCTCTGAATCCTCTACAAATATTCAACATCCTTCTTGAAGTGTGGACATCAGAACAGGACACACTGTTTCAGCAGTGGTCACACCAATGCCAAAGACAGATAAGCTCTCTACTCTTACTGGATATTCCCATTTATACATACAAGGATCACATTAGACCTTTTAGCCACAGCATTGCACTGGGACCTCATGTTCACCTGGGTATTCATCATGATCCCCAAGTCTTTTTCAGAGTCACTGCTTCCCAGAATAGACTCCCCGATTCTGTAAGTATGGTCTACATCAGCAATGTTCAGACTGAGGCTCAGGAACCACAAGTGGCTCTTTAATGTGTCTTCTGTGTCTCTTTACAGCACATAATATTAACACACAGATTGGTTAATAATTAAATCACACAAAGTTATTAACCAATCTGGATGCTTTTACTATGTTATTAACCAATCGTAGTTGATAAAATAATAATACTTAGTCAGTCAACAATATATATATATATATTATTCTCACAGCAAAATGACTGACCAAGTATTATTTTATCAACTACAATTGGTTAATAACATAGTATATATACATACACACACACACTAAATATTTCCCATCATACTGTTTACATATGAATACACAGTACTATAGTAAATGAAACAATGAATTCACACTCCTGTGACTGTTCTAGGTAATGCTGATTGCTAATCTCGCTCTGGAGTCACTGAGGTCTAAGCATCACTGGTCCACATTCTTTGTTCCTAAATGTCTGACTTTACATTTGACTAAATTAAAATACATGTTATCTGGTTGTGCCCTTCGTCCCAAGCAATCCAGATTTCTCTGTATCAGTAAATTGTTCACTTCATTATTCACCACTCCCCCAATCTTTGTATCATCTGCAAAATGTATCAGTAATGCTTTTAACTTTTCTTCCAGGTCATTGATGACAATATTAAATACAGTATTGGGCCAAGCACCAATCCTTGCAGGATATTTTTAGAAACACCCCCATTCAATTATAATTAGTTGTTTATTATTACATTTTAAAACCTATTAGGCATTTTAAACTGTTTAATGTGTGCCATGTTGATTTTGTTTCTTAATCAAAATGCCTTACAGGGCCTAAGTAGATTACATTAACACTATTAATTTTATCAACCAAATCGTTATTGAGCAGAACCCGTCATCAGCATGGACGCATGTCCCCAGGAATGGTGACTGAAGCATGAAGGGACATATGAATCTTTAGCGCATCTGGCACATAAATATCTTGTGACCTCGGCTACAACAGTGCCATGCGAATGCCTGTTCTCACTTTCAAGTGACGTAAACAGGAAGCGGGCAGCATTGTCTTCTGCAAATTGTAAACAAATTTGTTTGTCTGAGCGATTGGTTGAACATGAAGTAGGACTGAATGGACTTGTAGGCTCTAAAGTTTTACATTATTTTATTTTTGAAAGCAGTTTTTTTTGTACATAATTCTACATTTGTAAGTTCAACTTTCATGGTAAAGAGATTGCACTACAGTACTTGTGTTAGGTGAATTGAAAAATATTATTTCTTTTGTTTTTTACAGTGAAAATATTTGTAATCAAAAATAAATATAAAGTGAGCTCTGTACACTTTGTATTCTGTGTTGTAATTGAAATCAATATATTTGAAAATGTAGAAAGCATCCAAAAATATTTAAATAAATGGTATTCTATTATTGTTTAACAGTGCAATTAATTGCAATTAATTTTTTTAATCGCTTGACAACCCTAATATTTATCTGTGCAGAGTTGCCCTGCATAGTTGTTTTAGCATAGTCCAAAAACAAAACAAAACTGGATCACTGAGTAGTCCCACTAGGTATGTTTAAATGTACCTGCAACTGCAGCACTGGTCAAATGAAGTTGAAAGCCAATAAGAGTTAGGTGCCTGTCATTTCTGCCTTTGAAAATCTCCCTCTACATTTTCAAAAGAACTCACCACCAAAACTCGAGCGAGATTTTCCAAAGTGCTCAGCACTCAGCAGCTCCCATTGTGACACTTACGGACAATGTTCTGAATGCTTTTGATAATCTGGCCCCAAGTGACTATTTTGTAAAGCCCAAGAGGCACAAAATATGTCCATAATAAAAACCACTGAGTGTTCAAATGCGTTGTATATACTGAGATTTGTTTAACACTTTTTTTTATTAGCCATATACCTCCCTTGCTGAGATTTTCACTTCAGCCTAAGAGAGATAGGCAGCCAACTCCAACAGAGAACATAATAAATCCCAGTGACATGACTGGAAGTTCAGAACTGCACATACTAAACATGTGGACTGAGATTTTGAGAGGCCTTGAGGAGTTGGGTGCCTTCCTCCCTTAGGGACAAAATTATGGTGAAACTTTGGCAAACAGTGAAGTACCTCTGGATTTATGGAATAACTGTCAGAAGGATTTGGCCCATTCAGTCTACAACGTTCCTGTCTTTTACTGTTAAGGTATTTCCAGGTAATATCAAATGCACACTAAATCCAGGTTCACCAGTGTGAATATGAATATTTCACAGCTGATTAAAAAAAGTTACAGGGAAGCTAGAACTTCTAAGGAATTCCAGGCTCATTGGTTTTATATACACCAAAACTCCTGAAGCTGATTTACTTTTGCACACTTCCAAATAACTTGTGCCTGCCAATACTTGTCGCCCATCTTTTCCTGGATGAGTATGTCTCGATCACGGCAACCCAAGATAAACGAAGTGCCTGAGGATATACACATGCATTAAACAGCCATGCATGCTTTGAATCACAAAGGGATGTAGGACTTGACTGACCAGAATAAAATAGAGAAATGGGAAACCTACGTGAAAAGTTGATGTTTTCTTTGTTTCAATAATACTACAAGGGGAGGGGGTCCAAATGCTAGTTGAAAATTGTAAGAAGGAATCTCTGACAAGGGACTATATATTCATCTGTTTATACCCTACCTACGCACAAATAGTCTTACCTAGCTAGGTATCTATCTAACTGTAGTATCTGAGCTCCTCGCAGTCTCTAATGTATTTTATCTCATCACACCCCTGTGAGCTAGGGATGCACTATAACAGATGGGGAACTGAGCCTCAGATAAGCTAAGGGCTTGCCTACATGGTGCTGGCAAAGTGGTGTGTTTGTAAAGTGCTCTAATGTCCTGCGCTCTAACTGCTCCATGTATACCCTGCTGATATACTCTAAAAGGTATCGAATTCATATTAATGTAGCCACGTAATGCAAACTAGGTACCTTTTAGAGAATGTGCCAGCAGGGTCTATATGGGGCAGAGAGGGTGCAGCATGTTGGAGCGCTTTAAACCTCCTTGGCACGCTTTGCCGCCACTGTGTAGACAAGCCCTAAGTGACTTGCCCAAGGTTGCAGAGGAAGTCTGTGGCAGAACAGGAAATTGAAGCTAGGTTTCCTGTGTGACAGGCCAATGCCGTAACCAGTAACTCATCCTTCCTCTCTGCTAAACAATAGAGTCAGCTTGCAACACTGCAAGATGAAGTTCCCAAATAAATAAGCACATTTGCACTGTATCAGCTTTGATGGAAAAACATGGGAGCTGGTTACTGTCACTAGACATATTCTGCAGGGATACATGTAGAAACATGAAATACACTATGGCTAGAGTGACTTTTACTATAGCTACACAAAGTGCAGATTCTAGAGAGAAAGAGTGTGTGCGCAGGGCCGGCGCTTCCACTAGGCGACCCTAGGCAGTCGCCTAGGGCGGCAGGATTTGGGGGGCGGAAATTCGGCTCCGGGTCTTCATCGGAAATTTGGCCGAGGGTCCTTCACTCGCTCCGGGACCCACCGCCGAAGATCCCAGGTACCCTGAATGCTCAGAGGAGGAGCGCTGCCACCTAGGGCGGCAAAAACCCTGGCGCCGCTCCTGTGTGTGCATGTGTGTGAGGAAAACATGGTTTATGTGACAGTGTCTCAGGAAGCTCGGAGGCTTTCTTTTCTCTCTAAGAATCAAACTAGTTGGGTGGATGAATCATTCCATAGTTTAAAAAACAAGATTAACCCCCTTTCGCCTCCACTCCTGTGTCCAATCATTGTCTCAAAATCTTGAAATCTCCCTTAATTGTGCACATGGACAAGTAAGATAGTCAATTATAATCTTCAATCACACATCTCTCTAAGGCTTTGAAATATGAAATAGTTTACACTTAAAGGTAATTGTTGCTATCCAGCAATATATTTATAGGACTGCCACCACCAGAACACCTCACAAACAATGAATTGTCCCTCAAAACATCCCTCTGAGGTAGGAAAGTGTTATGATGTCCCTAACAAAATAGTTTTCTTTTAAAGATCACTCAGAATCATAAAGGTACACAGGCGCAATCAGGTTTATTTTTGTAAAATTTTTGCCAATGTATACATTTTACCTGACAGACCCTACAAACAGTATTTACTTTATTTATTTTTTTATTTATGGTTAGCTGAATTCACCCCAGCTGGACAGGTTTCATAGCTATACAGTGAATATAGATTGTGCATGAGGGGGGGTAAACTGACATCTAATTAGATTTCATGTTAAGTCTAGATGCAGCAATTATGACTTCTGAATAAAAGTGGTTGTTATTTAGCAGGGTAGCCTAAGCAATGCACATAATTATTATAATTATTGTGTACCTAATGATATCTAATAGGAATCAGCATTGCAAATAAATGCTGTAAAGTGTTCAGCAGGGTGGCCTGCACTTTGCTGAAAACTAAACAACAAAGGTTAATAAATATGTTTGCAGATATTGTTTTACAGGAACCCTGGGCAGCACTATCTGTTGGAGATTAGCTACATTGGGACTCAACAGACCAGAAAACATCCAGAATAATAGTCTTGGTACCAGTTTACAGCAGCTGTGTATTAAAATACCTAAACTGGATTCCTCCCTCTCCCCCAACATAGGTCCAAGTATAAAATAGATGGGTAATTTCTCTATACAATTACGTAGTGGACAAAACTCTACCTCACTGAGTGACTGCTACAAATTAGAGACTGTGAACCTGACCAGACAATCAATTCTTCCGTTCAAAATGTCTGTTTAAGTCTGACTCTATGTAAAGTCTGAAGCAGATACAGTCCTTTGAAGTGATGATTAGAATCGCTGCAGATGATGCCTTAGCAAAAGAATTGCATGTATGTAGTGAAGACAATGTCCACTGCTGATAGAAGTGACATGTTATAGACATGTATGTGTTTGCAAAGCATATTTCAGAACCTTCCACTTCCACAGCCCATTGTGTTTTCAATTATCTTCCTAACCACAGCAAACTAGAGAGAGAGACTTATCAAGCCTAATATCCTCAAAGACTTCTCACCATGCCTTCTTTAGAGAGGTCAGATACCCTATTGCAGTCTGTTATGCCATGGGAAAAACCAGTACAATTTACAATATATGCTCCCATTAATAAAAGCTGTTAGCAACCACATGGAGAAAACACATAATTATTCGTAAATAGTTTTCAAATGAAATTTGAGAGTTTATAAATTTTAATATATTCTGATAGGGATTTATGAGCTGGCACAAAGGAGATAAAAAGCATCCAGTCATATGTTCATTGGCATATTTAAGTGTATTGATTTGAAGTTAAATATATTAGGTTTTGGATAGCATATATGTGAATCCGAGGCTGCAAGTGAGTGGGGAGGTGCATGTATAAACAAAAGGCACCTACATCCAGGCAGACCATAAAAAGACCCAGTACCATTTAAGCCTTATAGTAGGGATAAGAGTGTGGGAGAAAGTAGAGGGATCACATAGGGCCTTCTGCATCCACAACCCATAGCAGTGAGGGTACTCCATGCTGGTCCTAGACAGGCTGCTTCGGGGGGGCATTAAAGGCAGTGAGATGATGAAAGGGATACTAGATTCATGGTTTTGCAGGCTCTGTGGCTGGGAATTCCCCAATATGAGGTAAGGCTGATCTTCCAAACTAGAGACTGAAATAGTGGCAGTGGGTTGGGAGTGGGCAATAGGTGAATTCCATCTCTCAAATCCTTGCTTAGTTTCCTACACAAACCCAGTGTACTTAGGCTTTCTGGAGGGAGGACGAATTTAATCCAAAGTGTAGAATTTTCCTACTATGGCACGGTCATCAGATATACCCATTGGTGGTCATTCTTTGCCATACTGCAGGCATTTTCTGCTGCAAATAAAATAAAATCAATAAAAAGCAAACCTCTAATATAGACACACTTCAGGTAGAAAGGGAATGATACTGGTCAGGAGAGAAGGAAGAATTTGCAAGCTCTGAGGTTTACAGGAATTTGGTGCACTCTGGAGTGTATATTTCAGTGGAGCATCAGCACATTTGAGAAGGCTGAGATCAGTAGGACGTAGTGGATAGATTGTTGAGTTCTTCTGCCAGGTACAAAAGGGCATAGAATGGATAGGTCATCTGATTGCCTCCTGTATTGGGGGTTTATGGGCCACCATGTAAGGAAAAGACATTGGCTAAGGGCAGCAGGCCATTCTTACAAGGACTTTCCGTCTGAAGTGGTAGCTGGCCACCTAATTATTCACCTCTAATGGGACCCGCTGAGGCCAATAAGAAAATACCAAGCATTAAGATAATAGAGACTGGTTGGAGATAGGCTGGGATGTATTTGAAGGGAACCAGCAATCTTATTAGGGTGGGAATGCTAATAGATTTGGATGTAATTCAGATATTCTCATCCAAAACTTAATACATATCCACACAAGTCAATATATTTGAATTTGAGACAAAACATTGGTCAAGTTAAATTAACATTATCATGAGAATAGATGAACGCTTTTGTATGAAATGTCATTGTGTACAACGGTGGACTATTATAGGATCTAAAAATGGCATGGGGAGGATCAGTTGCACCCACACTTCAGACAAAGGGCTTTGTTCTGCAATGCATGGCACTCACAAGGAAGTCATTGGGAGTTCCACACATGGGTAGAAGTGAAAGAATCAGCCTGAAGCATAGATCTTTCCTTGCCTGAGTCTGCTGTTGGCATAAGGCTAAGTAGCTTTAGAATAAAAGTTTTATTCCTCTGTATATATATCATATACATGCCATAAATGCATAACTAGAAACAGTGCATTTCAACATATGCTTCAGCATATGGCCCTTTAAATATGTGAGTCAGGCACCAACAGCAATAATGAAATGAAATATGGCCTTTAACCCAAGTTGGGTTTTATTAGAAACTACTACAAGGTACCATTGTCATGTTGAAAGTAATCAATCAACTGATTATTATTTTACAAGAAGAGAAAAAGTAGCAATGTTTTTCAGAACAAATAAGAGGTCTCATTCTTGGCACAGCTTTCACTGGGGACAGGGGAGAAAGTTAAATTATGAAGTCACTTCTAACTCAGAGAAGGCATAATTTTTTAATCACAATTTTTTTAAACTACAAATGGAATTTATTTAAAAGTTCATGAATTAAAGATATGTTTATAAATTGAGTCCAGCTTCCTAAAATTATATGCAATACATCTGTACAGTAAATTAAGCCAAATTCTATTTAAATTTTGATTGCTACCTCATAGCTATCAATTAATGTACTGTATCCATAAAACATATGTCTTCAGCACACATTTGACATGCAAATGACTTCTATGCACATTATAAGCCCAATACTGCCCTGAAGAACAGTTGTGTATTATCAGATCTATTGTAAAATAGTGCACAAACATAGTACTTGATTTTATCAGCAATTTTACTTTAGTAAACTCCATGCATTAAAGAATATTATAGTCTAATAACATGTAGCATGCAACTTTCACAGAACACCAATGTTACATTCCAGATCAGACACCACAAAGTTTTCAGCAACACGAATAATATTTTCAGCTTTAAGAGTCACCACGTTCTTCCTATTTTATCTCTTCATTGCTTCTTTAGGATCAGATCATTTATTCCTTGCGCACCTTAATCTTCCATTGACTTCAATGGGAGTGTTGGGTTGCAAGGAATACAAGGTTGGACCCTTCCCAATTCATACTACAAAGATAACAAAACTACCTCAGCACAAACTTTGTAAATGGATCATGAGGTGGGCCAGTGGGGATTGAAGACTTAAGAGTGAATTCCTACTCAACGTGAGTAAGAGTGGAAGCATCAGGACCATAGAAAGGCCCAAATCCTAGCTGCCTTACTTATGGAGTAGGATTACATAGATGTTTTATTAACCTAGCTTTTTTATAAAACCCAAGAATGACCTTACCCCAAAGTCTGCTTCCCTTACTCACCTGAGGTGACCTTAAAATGCAAATTCCAGAGAGGTTTGGAACTGTGGGGTGGGTTATAGACATAGGAAATTCAGATCCTGGTATGATTCAGAAGCACTGTGACGCAGTAGGGAGCAGGGTGGATTGACCTGGGAATGTCGTTTAGTTTTACTAGCACTGTCTGAATGGGGGATGGGAGAGCAGGGGATGACTTTAGGTGAGGGACGGTACCTGAGCCTGTAACCTGAGCCAGGAAGGGGGTGGGGCGAGGCGACACCTTTGCCCGGGAAACTGGACAAAGGGAGAGAGGGAGAGAAGGAAGGGGAGAGATCCTGCTGGAGGGGTTTTTGGTTTCAGTTTTGGGCTGGCTGGGAAGAGGCAGGGAACCCCAAGTCTGGGGTCTAAGATCCTTGCCCCCCAGAGGGACCTGGCTGGGGGGTCTTGGTTGTACCTACAAGCCCTGCTTGGGACTGTGTTCCTGTCGTTTAATAAACCTTCTGTTTTACTGGCTGGCAGAGAGTCACGGTGAATCGCAGGAAGTGGGGGGTGCAGGGCCCTGACTCCCCCACGCTCCGTGACAAGCACCTCTCAAATTTTAGGGATGTTTGGAATGGGTCCATCTCTGTGTGTATGCACGTACGTGTGTGTGTGTGTGTGTGTTATATAAATTCACACACAAAATATCAGATGACCTCAATCTAACCATGTCCTATATGTCTGTCTGTCTGTCTGTCTCTCATTCCCTCTCACATACACACATTATTTAATTGTTTTAAATATTTGCAGCACTTTTAGTAACCTGGCCTCAGCTTATTGATCATTCTAGCTGCTGGGGGAAGGTTGTTGCTTCATTAAAAAACAGTGACTCAGCCGGTCAGCACAGTGGAGCCATTTGTACACTCAGGATAGGCTGCAGCACAATGCTGGAAACTTCTTTTTTAAAAAACAGATGTAACTGATTGTTTGTTTGAAACAGATTTCCATGTTCCTGCTCAGTATTCAAACCCTGCTATAACTATGAAGTGGCTTTTCCAGCTGCTGATGCTGTTCACAGTTTGCCAGTAATGGCTAGATTGCGCTACTTAGGCCAAGCCCATAATGTGGGGCTATGCAGAGCTGCCTCACCTCAGAGGGGAAGAGTCAGAGATGTTCTGCTTTGGGAAAGCAGAATACCTCCAGGGGCCCTAGGCATTCAAAGCTAACTACTTTCCTCCATGGGTGCAGGAGCGATGCTGGCTTTTTTGCCGCCCTAGGCGGCGGAAGATCCCGCCCCCGAAATACCACCCCCGACAGAAGCGGAGGAAGGTCCCGCCCCAGAAATACCGACGACGACCGGGGTGGCCGAAGATCCGGCCGCTGCCGTCACCACCCCACAAATGTTAGTGCCCTAGGCGACTGCCTAGGTCGCCTAATGGGTTGCGCCGGCCCTGCATGGGTGAGTGCATAACTCAGTGAAGATATGGCTTTGGCTTCTCCCTCTTTCTGGGATGTCATGTATCCCAGGGGAGTAGGGAGAGAGCAGTTCCCGTACTCCCCAGACTGTAGGGGCTGCAATTCTGCCTAGCCATTACCATCACCACCGACTGTATGTTGGGTATATGATTTCCCACACCCATACAAGAGCCAAGATATGGCTCTCAATCACCAGAACTAAATATTCCTTTTACAGGGTTCTTGTGTGTGTGTGTTTGTTTTTTTGCTGAGTTTAATTTTAATTTAACCCCCCAAAATGGAGATTCCTCTCCAAACAATGCAGCAATGAATGGAATCAGATAGTTACAAGGGAAGGCCACTTCAGAACCCAAGTTCTGTGCATTAGCTACTCCATTTACAATTGGTTTGCTAAAACCAATGTTACATTCCCAGGCATATGGAGCAAGGATTCAGTAAGGTTTTAGGCCTGTTATCTGTATCCTGGAAAGAACAATATCCGTGAGTTTAAGAGTGGCATTTAGATATTCAGTTATCGGATGTTCCACATATTATTGATGTTCTCTGCTATGAAGCAACGCTAATTTTAAAATAATGTAATTGCGAATGAAAGATGAATGGGCAATGTTTGATTAAGAGAATGAATATAGTGTGAACAGCAGCTGAAGTTTTATTATGCGGGAGTAGTGCTAACATGGATACAATGGATATATGTAACCAACAATGTCAGGCTTGGGAAACTGACCTGTAAAGTTCATCCGATAGAGATAGGGATTGCCACTGGTTCTGGTCTCTGTGGACTTGGAGAAGACATGCAATTGTGTATAAAGAGAATTAGGAGAATTAGTTTGCAACAGAGATATATGCCAGAAGGATATGTCCATCTTATCCATGTCAAAACCAAATGGGGCTGCACAGAGAATTTCCAGGAAACATTGCTCTGTATTAGGCCCTTTTTTTTATTTGTAGTTGTTGTGGATGTGATAAGTGAGAATATACAATGGAGCCACCTTTGTAGGGTACACTGGTGACTTAGGGTTATGTGCAGAAGACCATGAGACCCTGCAAACCAACTTTGAACAGTGGCAACATAGTTTTGAGCAGGCTGGGCTTACAGTGAATGTTGGTAAAATTTAGGCTTTGATAACTGAGAGAGGAGCACCAACCATAAAAGATATTACAGGCAAAATTCTAAGAAATGTGAAAGAATTTAAATATGTAGGTTTAATGGTTGCTGACAATGATGCCCTCCTGACTCATTCCTGTATCATACCAAAGCTGCTTGGTGCAAATGGTGGGAGCTTACCTTAGTTCTTTGTGATAAAAAGATGCCAATAAAGTTAAAAGGTAGGGTGTATAAAACTATAATTCCATCTGTCCTAGTGTACGGAACAGAGACTTGACCAGCCACAAGAAAAGAAACCGGTAACCTTTCCACTACAAAAATGAAGATGTTGGGATGGTCAAATGGTGGAACACTCCATTATAGGAAGCAAAATGAGGCTATGTGGGAGCCAATATAGGTTGCCCGAACTGAAGATAAGTTGAGGGAGGCTTGGGTTTCTTCTTGACATGTCCATATCAACCAGAGTTATACTGGTAGGATGGTCCTTGCAATGATTGTGGATGGAAGACAACCAAGGAGGAGACCTAAGCCTGGACCAGATATCAGTGAACTTTAAGGGAGCAATTTGCATGAAAGCTAAGTGTACAAACATGAGTTTTGGAAGAAGGCTATAAAAGGTGCTGACCCTGACTAGAGCAGTAGCAAAAAAGAAGATGATAATGTAATAGCTATCTATTTGCCATGAATATATACATGCAACCCCCCCAATAAGCAAACTCTGAAATTATGCAAGCAACAGGCTTAAAATTAAACCTAATTTCACTAAAAAGTAAGTTAATTTGCACCTTCAGTTCTGACAATCAAAATTAGTTTTGTTATCAGAACTGAAGAGTGAGGCTTCCTGTTAGGCTGTAGAGGCCATATGCTCCCAAATCCCATCTGCTGTATACCACAGTGGGAAGCAAACGGACACGACTCCCAAGGAAATACGCTCAGAAAGCCACAGCTAGTGAACCAAGTACTCATGTATTATGACCCCCTTAACATTTTCAAGATGGGATGGCAGCAGTGTACAAAATCTTCACGTCCATCACAGAAGACTAGATGGAGGGTGTGACTATGTCCGCCTCTAGATCTTATACGTTTCTTCCCCCACAATAAGAGGGGGATCATGGCCCACTGACGCCAATTTAAAGCTCCCATTGACCTCAACCGATTCTGAATCAAGAAGATTTTTGTAAGAGCTCTGCTCAAATTTAGACACTAGTATAAGTGGACAGATTTTCACATGTGCCCAGTGCACTGGGTGCTGAACTCTTGAAAATCTGGCAGTGTTAGGACAGGTTATGCTGGAAGGTTGACTGCAAATTAATCCTGCTAAATGCAGAATTTACTTGTCCACTGCATCTCTCTCTTTAGGACTCCATACCGCTGTAAAAGAAGAAAACAAGCTGACTTTATCTCTAACATGCAACAAGAAATACTAACACAGTGCATAAGATAACACTGATAAAGATTTATTAGTTCAGGAAATGTCACATTTTATAGAATTTCACTTCTCAGCAATTTCACTTTTACAAACAATACTTCCAAAATTAATAGAGAGATGAAAATCCAGTACACACTAGTTTTATCTGGCATTATTTACCTTGCTTTCCTAAACAGATAGGCTTCTTCTATGGATCATATCATCAAAAATTGTTCTTCTGAAACCTTTTGGCAGGCAGTAAAACAAATCCAGCAGCACCAAATTGTTTTCTTGTCATTATTTATCAGAGTTTTATAATTTTTTTCTGTTTTTATCAATATCTGCAGATCATTCATTGTACCAAATATTTATTAATATCCTTATATGTACAATAATTGACTTTAATAGTGTGATCTTTTGTTATCAGAACAACCTCAACAGAAGCTAGAAATGGTGCATTTGTTCTTTCTATATTGTTTTCATCAGACAAAGGTGCAAACAATAAAATAGAACACCAGCGTCTTTATCAGATTTATTCCGTCTCCCCCTTTCACATGAGCCTTTAAGGTCTTGATTCTGCAAGACATCTAAGGGCATGTGTAACTCAAAGCATGTGAGTAGTCAATGTAGTGAAGGAGTTTTTAAGATCTATTAGGAACATAAAGAAACCTAATAGTGGTATTGGTCCATTAGTAGATGGAAATGGTAAAATGATCAATTATCAATAATGCACAAAAGGCAGAAGTGTCCAAGGTCCAGCCAAGAGTTTAAAGAGCTGGCTGAGAACTTGCTGGACCATTCATGTCATTTTTTAGTAAGTCTTGTAGCACTGGGGAATTTCCAGAAGACTGGAAGAAAGCTAATGTTAAGCCAATTTTTAAAAAGGTAAATGGGATGACCCAGCTAATGATAGGCCTGTCAGCCTGACATTGATACTGGGCAAGATAATGAAGCGGTTGATATGGGATGCGATTAATAAAAAAATTAATGGAGGATAATGTAATTAATGCTAATCAACATGGAAAATATGGAAAATAAAATCTGTCAAACTAAGTTGCTGGGTTTTTTTTTATGAGATTACAAGTTTGCTTGATAAAGGTAATTGTGTTGATATAATATTCTCGGACTTCTGTAAGGCGTTTGACTTGGTACAGCACAACGTTTTGATTAAAAACCTAGAATGATATAAAATTAACATGGAACACATTAAATGGATTAAAAATTGGTTAATGGATAGGACTCAAAGTGAACTAATGCGATCCTGGGATGCATAAACAGGGAAATCTCATGGAGGAGTAGAGGTGTTATTTTTACTCTATATTTGGCACTGCTGGAATACTATGTCCAGTTGTAGTGCCCACAATTCAAGAAGGATGTTGAAAAATTGGAGAGGGTTCAGAGAAGAGCCATGAGAATGATTAAAGGATTAAAAACCATGAATTTTAGTGATAAACTAAACAGATTGAACCCCAAGTTTAACAAAGAGACGTCTAAGAAGTGACTTGATTATAGCTATAAGTATCTGCATAAGAAACAAATATTTAATAATGGACTCTTCAACTTATCAGAGAAAGGTATAACGTGATCCAATGGCTGAGGCTAGACAAATGCAGAGCAGAAATAAGGCATACATTTTTAATAGTGAGAGTAATTAACCATTGGAACAATTTACCAAGGGTTGTGCTGTATTCTGCATCACTCACAATTTTAAAATCAAGCTTGGATGTTTTTCTAAAAAATCTGCACTGGGAATTATTTTGGGGAAGTTCTATGGTATGTCATACAAGAGGTCGGACTAGGATGATCACAA
This sequence comes from Emys orbicularis, assembly GCF_028017835.1. NCBI lineage: Eukaryota > Metazoa > Chordata > Testudines > Emydidae > Emys > Emys orbicularis. The sequence continues at coordinate 28,531,941 of NC_088696.1, forward strand.
TGGTCCCTTTTGGCCTTGGAATCTATGAATGGGACTGTTTACGTTCTTAAAGTTGCATGTGTCCTTGAGTAACTTGCTGAATTGGGGCCTGAAACACCAGTACATCTATTTATAAATACTGACATCTCTCATCTCACTCTATCATCCACAGCAATCAGGGGTTTAAAGACTTGTTCACTGGCCTCAAAACCAAATGCTACTTGTGAGGCTGAAGAATATGAAGAAGCCTCTGTATTTTTGTAATCTATTCTTGGTCTAAATCAGAGTGATAAAATTAATTATCTATTGAGTAGTATGTAATAGTAACCAGCATTAGCTCTAGAAAATGAGTGGGTCAGACTAAGGATTTTTTTTTTCAGATTTCTTAAACTATAATAGACCATCCAAAACCACTGCATATTATTAAGCCTTTTAAATCTCTAATTTCTGATTCTGTATGGATTTAAATACAACTCCCCCCATAAATCTCCCCTCAAAAAAAGATATTTCCAAATTAATTTGGATTCCTGTAGACAGCTATATTCAAATATAAACAGAAAATAAATGGATTTTTATGATGAGCCCAGGTTTGGGAGGATTATTTCACATCTCACTATATAAATATGACCTACATTTTCAAAACAAATAATTTCCAAACATAGAACACTTTAAGAGGTTTAGGTACTGTATCTGGTCAATTCTTTACCATTGTGATTAAAATATATAAGAATATAGCTTCTGAAACATGAAAAAACTTCTGTATTAGCAGCTTCCGTGCATAGGTATATGAAATAAAACAAATATTGCCTAGATCTATACTACATTTTATCTGGTAGTTATAAATTACTGTTGATGATAGACAGTTCACATTTTTCTCCCCATCTGCACTGTCAGGTTTGTAACCCCTCCTACTTTAAAAATGTATATTAGAATAAACAGAAACAAATGTTTGAAGCTTGTGCCTGCTCCTTGCCAACATGTTAAACATCAGTTTTCTTACACAGTTTATTTACAGTAAAAAACCTTGACATCTTTATACAAAATACTATTGAAGAAAAACTATCCTGAATATGCAACATTTGCGCATACTCATATTTTCCTAAGTAACTTGCTGAATTGAGGCCTGAAACACCTGTATAACGGTACAAATTGTTTACAAATGCTGACCTCTCTCATCTCACCCTATCATCCACAGCAACAGGGATTTAAAATCTTGCTCACTGGCCTCAAAACCAAATGCTACTTAGGAAGCTAAAGAATGTGAAGAAGGAGTGGGGTACCTACGTCTCTGCTTGGCACATGCAAATACAACTGCATGTGAAATGTTGTGAGCAAAAATCCTAAAACTGAGGTTAGTTTGAATTTATGGTTACAAGGGTCCATTTCAGGTTTTCATGCTGGTACAGGAAGTCAACACAGTGGGAAGAAAATAAATAAAATACTAACTGTATCCTGGTTCTAAGCAGGAGGTAGTAGTTTCTCAAACTAAGGTATAATAAAACAAAAATGTGGTACCTATTCTAGTGATGAGCAACCCCGTAATATGACTGTAGTTGACAGGAAAAAGAATACATATTTTTAGTAAGTTTTGTTTGCTTTGAGAAGGTACATTGGCCCAATTAAGAGATTAATGTTCCAGGGAATTACCATGATGGTTTTTAAATACAGTTTCTACTCCGCCAGGAATTTTGCATGAGTAAGGGGCGGACAGGTAAATTCTAATATGTTTGGGATTTTGCCCTTTATTAAGTGTATGACTATTTATCATTCTCCTGAGGAAAGAACATGTGTCGTCATTCAAAGGCACACCAGTATTTTGAGACTCATCAGAACAACCGTTGGTTGGTGCTCAGCTCAACAAACTAGATGTGATCACTAGTAAACCGAAAACAGATACTAAAAACCATCAGTGCAGAAAATATCTACTTGTTTTTCATCCATGTTTCTAGTTTCTTTTAAAAAGTGTTAACTGGGCCCCCCAAAAAACCTATTGGGTACGAAGATATTTGTTTTCACTTTTGAGCTTTATTAAAGACTTCAGACTAAAGTCTCTCTCTCTCTCCCTACCCTCTTGGAACATTTTATCTCATTCAGGTAAGGCCTAGTTGACCTTTTACGTTCAAAGAAACTCTTTATTATTTTTGGACATTAGAAATGGACAACTGATAGAACATTCTTTTAATTGTATTGATGTCATCAGGACATGGTGCCTGAGAATTGTGCACATTATTAGAGCTATCTGTGCCTGACAGACATGGCGTTTTGGTTGCTTCCGCTCACGTTGCTTTCTATTGCTCAGAGTCATTCAAGCCCATTCAGGGTGGAATTCCACCAGGATGGTCTGCACATCCTGTCTGAGCTGCTGCAAAAACAGGCTTTTCTACACCTGAGGCCCTCCCAAAGCACAACTGCCAAGGGAGGCAATATTTGAAAATACCAGATAGTGCATGCATTTGGCCTGCTTGCTTTCCACATTATTTATATTTGCCTAATAACCATGCTCCTACCTACGGAATTAAAATGCATCTTCTCTTATTGCAGCTGTACATAGGAATATTGAGAAAAATTTCAGAGTTTTGCGATTGTGAAGGCTGGCAAATGGATTCAGCAATGGAATCCTCTTTTGAGAAGGGTAGATGACCTCTTTTGAGAAGGGTCTAGGGACACTTCTGCCTACCTGAAGAAGCTGGACTCTGGACACTACATTCTTTTTGCCTGGAATGTACTGAGAGTTTCTTGCTCTGGAAAACATCCAGATGTTTATGGCAAATTGGGCCATCCATTTCTGCTCTGGTAACCCATTCTGCTCACACTAATTGGGCAAGACAAGACACCAGAGTGCTGTTGTCTGGCAGACCTCAGACAAGGGTATTCCCAAGTTATTTGTAATCTTTTAGAGCTTCCCCAACTGGAAGTAGATGAAACATTTTTATGCTCAGAGAGACCTCTTACAAATCCGATGGCCTACTTCACCTTGGTAAGGAAGTGGAGCATCCCAACCTCACATGTCTGAAACCACTGCAGTGTGCTTAGTAAGGAGGGTCTGAGGCACTCGAATGGATGACCCAAAGTGAGACGCTAGCAAGCGGAAGTGCTTGTGTGTTTTTGTTACAAAGGCTCCCCTCGAGTGCAAGCCTTCGTACCATACTTGGAAGAGAGGAGTCAGCCCAGAGGGAAAGCCTCTTTTCATGCTCTGGGTAAAGCTGGTGGGCCACAGTGCTGCCTGCGATGCCTCAGCTGAGAAAAAAAGTGGCTCTGCTATGTGAATGTTAGCCATGACAAATCTGTGTCGTGTCAGCTGTTTTGATGAGAGAGCATTAGCACCTTCAACTAAGGCCAGGATATGAAACAAGAGGCAGTTGTATAAAACAAGGCAGACTATAAAACAATACTCATGCCTCACTAGAAAATTAGGTCAGTTTAACTACATCGGTCAGGGGTGTGAAAAAGCCACACCCATGAGCTGCATTGTTAAGCCGAACTAAGTCTCCATGTACACAGTGCTAGGTCGATGGCAGATTTCTTCTGTTAACCGAGCGACCATCTCTCAGGGAGGTGGATTGCCTACATTGACCAGAGAACCCCTCCCACTGGCGAGGTAGCCTGTACCCTGAAGCGCTACTGAGGCGCAGCTGTGCTGTGGTAGCATTTTAAGTGTAGACATACGCTTAGTGTTGAAAATACTATGGCATTATTCCTCAAGTTATAAACTATTTATTAGTGAGCTTTTGAATACAACTTCAGCTAGTCAATAAGTAGGGGTGCTCATTGGTTGGCTATTGCATAAATAGTTAGATATAACCAGTTATCAAAGAAGACAATATTTTCATTTTATTATGTTGGGTTTGGCAGCAACTGGTGTTATCCACACATCTATACCTCCCCAGGTGCAGAAAAACAGAAATGTATTAAAAAAACCCCAAAACTATCTGTGCATCACATACAGTATAATCATGACTGTCAGTAAAACTGGGTTCTTATTGTTCACTTTAGCAAAACAGCTGCAATTTTGGAAACAATCCAGTTAGGTACAACTAGCCTAGAGCATCCAGTTAAACTATTTGCAATATTTTGCACATCAGTTTCTGGAAAGGAAACTTTAATGCAGTCTGGGAAGTTAAAATGGTTTCCCCTAAATCTGTCATGAATAATAACTGTAAAGGGTTCAGGGATTGCTTTGGCCCAAAATCCTTACAAGAAATTAATTACCCAGCCACAACCAACATTTTAATGAAGATACATACCACCTTTTACTCGATCTTACGATTAAGGCAGGGTTGGGCAGTGCTTGGGGGAAAAAAACCTGCTGCAGGAAGTGATCATTCAGTAGATAGAACTTTTCCTGCTGGGTCAGAATAAAATAAATTTCCCTATGTAGTGCCAGAGCACACGTTCTGCTGCAGGGATCTCATTCCGATAAGGTATAAAGCTAAGGTCTTGAATTTACGTCACTACTAATGACCTTATTGCCCTCAGTCAAATAGTCAGGATGCTAATCATCACGTCCTGACCAAATTCAAAATGAAGGCAGTTACATTCTGCCTTTTCACACAATTCATATTCATAGTGTGCCTAAAGTACCACATAGTATAGCTGTGTCATGTTTCACCCTAGAGCTGGCTGCAATTTTGGGGCTGGACGAAGTGATCTCTGTTTGTAAAGTGTCTCGGAATCATTTGAGTGAGAAGGCAGTATATAATCACAAATGCAGGTTCTTAATGCATTTTATTAGTTCACGCCTACTCATACCACAGCCTCGCTATTATTTGTCCTGAGGTCGCACCTAGGAGCCCCGGTCACGGACCAGGACCCCATTGAGCTAGCACCATACAAACAACAAAAAGAGGATCCCTGCCGCAAAGAGCTTATAATCCAAGTAGTCTATGTCGGGCAAGTTTCAAGGCAGTGTGTCGGACCGATCCCTGTCATTTATAAATTGGTAGATAAATAAGGGAAACTCCAAGGGGAGTTGGACCACGTGCTAAACATGCAAATACAAGTAAGAATGAGTCTGCGTGGAAAACAAATAAAAAAATTAAAAATGTTAGTTTTCAACAATAAAAAAAATCATTTGGCCACACCAGATAAGTTTCATTTTTTGGTTGAAAATTGTCAGTGTGCGTGTTTTTAGATTCCCCAAAAAAGTCAAGAGTTTGAGGAAAGCAGACTTTCCCCAAAAACATCTCTTAGTCTGAAACCCAGTTTTCCATATATGGAAAATTTTGGCCAGCCCTACTGCTAAACCATCTCTGATGGAAATGGCTAATCCCTGGGTCTATAAAAATGCTTTGAGAGAGCAAATGTTGTGTCTTTTGAATGGCTTACTTCAAGTATCATGTATTTTCAAATCATTTCCTGCCGGAGGATAACCTAAAAACCTTTTTACTAGGTCTATGCACAAGTTGAACAGTGTGCAGCATGCACAGTATAGTTTTCAAGAACAAAGTATGAATGTTTCCAGGGAAGGACATTTAATACAGTTTAATACAAGTTCAGTGGGGTTTCCTTGCCCGTGGCTGTAAGAAAACTTTTGGGACAGAAACTCAGCTGGTGTAAATCTATACAGTTTTATTGGCTTCAAAGGAGGTAGGCTGATTTCCAGCAGGTAAGAATCTAGCTCTTTGTCTAAAAGGGAGAAGAGCCAGGGAGAACACACTTGGGGTTCATCACAAGCTAGGAGAAACATTTTGTGGGACCCACTTATTAAAATATTGGCTCTATAGAGAGGGCAGATGGGGGGAGGGTTAAAGTTCAGGGTTAGCTTGGCGTGTCACTCAATGTCTGTCTGAATCTTATCTCACCCTTCTGATCAGCAGCATTCAGAGTCTCAGAAGAAAGACCTTGGAAGGAGAAGGTTGCAAGGACATGAGTGAAAAAGTGTGGAGGGACTAGGGAAATAAGGGAAAATAATTGCTGCAGTGAACGAGAAACATTTCTCTCTGTTAAACTGTTTTTATTTTTAAAATAATCTTTTACTTTACTTGTGAATAAGAAAACACAATACAGTACAATCAAACATTTACATATTTGGTGCACAAAATATATGTGGTTAATGTACTTAAAAAGTACTTTTAGGGCAAGAGTTTCAGTACTGCTTCCATATAAATTCACATGAGAAACTGCAGGCAAATAATTTGCACATATAACACTGCTCTACAGCCAAAATGCTTCTGAAATAAATGTAGTCAAACTTTACTAATTCTGGGTCACTGAGAACGAAAACGATGCTTAAAATTGTTGATTGGCTCTAGTTTTCAAGATATGCTATTGGGTCAGTATATACGACCCTTGACTTGGGAATGGCGGAGGACAAGTGAGTTATAAAGGGAAGGGATCTCAATTTAAACCAGAAATGACTAAAATACATCTTTGACTGGATCTATGAATAAATCTATGACTGGGTTTGGACAGTACTTGCTTTTTAGGCAAAACAATGAATGATGCAATCTGAAGCTGGTATTGCGTCATACATGATATGAATTGCATCATGTTATTCCTAGAAGTCATGGATGATGCAATCATAACGAAGCTTACATCACTCTGCTGAACAAATTGCCCTATATCAGCTCTAGAAATCATACAGTGTCGTGCTCTCTTATTTGTCAGTGTTTGATTTTGCAAAGGGACACATTTCTGTTTAGCCAAAGTGAGGAGAGATGCCTCGTACTTGTGTGAACAGTGCAGATAACTTCTGCTATGTTTGTGGTGAAGTGACTTTTGCATTGCAAAAGCGCAGTATAACCACTATGGTTAAGAAAGCCTATCACCTTTATTTTGGCTGCAAAATTGGAGATCAGGACAAGAGGTGGGCCCCACACATATGCTGCAACACTTGTGCAACAAATCTTCGCCAGTGGTTGAACAGGAAAAGGAAATCTATGCCTTTTGCAGTGCCAATGATTTGGAGAGAGCCAACAGATCATACCAGCAATTGTTACTTCTGCATGGTGCCTTCAGTTGGGAAAGGTGTGTCAAAGAAGAAAAAGTGGACTGTGCATTATCCAAACATTCCATCAGGGATTTGGAACTACCCAAGAGTAAGGCAGAGCTGTTGGGCTCCAGACTACAGCAGTGGAATCTCCTGGCAGGTGATGTTAGGGTTTCCATGTTCCGTGACCGTCAAAAGGATCTTGTCCCATTCTTCTTCATGGAAGGTGATCTTGTAGCCTGCAACAACATCGATGGTGTGATGGCAGCCCTCAACATTGTTCACGATCCAGATGAGTGGAGACTGTTCATTGATTCATCGAAGACAAGTCTTAAAGCTGTTTTACTGCATAATGGCAATGTTTTGCCATCACTTCCAGTTGGTCATGCAGTCCATATGAAGGAAACCTATGACAACATGAAACAACTTTTGAGGTGCATAAACTATGACCAACATCAGTGGCAGCTTTGTGGCGATTTGAAGGTTGTTGCTTTCTTGCTTGGTCTGCAGACTGGATACACAAAGTACTGCTGTTTTCTCTGTGAATGGGATAGTCGTGCAAGAGATTCCCACTACATCAAGAAAGATTGGCCACTCTGACATTGGAGCCTGGGAGGAAAAGTGTTCACCACTTGTTGAATCAAGGAAGATTTTGTTACCACCCTTACACATCAAGCTGGGTCTGATGAAGAACTTTGTCAAGGCCATTGACAAAACACAAACAGCTTTCAAGTACCTCCGTGGAAAATTTCCAAGGTTAAGTGAAGCTAAGATAAAGGAAGGTGTCTTTGTTGGTCCTCAGATTCGTGAACTTCTTCGAGATGATGCATTTGACCATGCACTGCGTGGCAAGGAAAAGACGGCATGGAAAGCCTTCCAGTTAGTGGCAATAAATTTTCTTGGAAACAACAAGGCAGACAACTACAGGTTGTTGGTGGAAAACCTCCTCAAGGCATACAAAAGCCTTGGTTACAACATGTCACTAAAGATACATTTTTTGCACTCTCATCTAGATTTTTTTCCACCGAACTGCGGAGCAGTGAGCGACGAGCACGGCGAGCGATTTCACCAGGACATTGCAACAATGGAGAAACGCTATCAGGGCAAATGGAGCCCATCAATGCTTGCAGACTATTGCTGGACAGTGACAAGAGATGCTCCATTTAATGAATACAAGAGACAAGCCAAGAAGCGCTGAGTAGACACTGAATAGGACTAAACTATGTACAGAATAGTTTTTTGCCTTTTGTTTCATAATAAATTTTATTTATATAACCCTTTTGCTGATTTTTAAAGTGTTACATAAACAGGACAGGTGACATATTATCATGTAAAGCAACCATAAACACATGAAAAGACCTAGGTTTACAATTTATGATTAAAACTCTACTATCTACACAATATACATAGACATCAAATGTAAAAACTTAAATATCTTAGAAACAGTAGCCAATCAGTTGTTTTAATTGTCATATTTGAATTCAGCACATCAAAATACATAATAAATAGCACATTTTATCTCTGAAGCAGACGACTTCTCAAAAATTGTAGACCAGTGTAATTATCAAGCTTGTGTACAGTGCTGTAATTTGATCATGCAAATATACAGTCAGAAAACTGATTATTTGTGCATGTATTTACTATGATTAAGCATGCCAGGGTCAGATTCTAGGGTCTGGCCAGTCAGTGCTCAGTGCAGACCCAATGGGGAGAGTTATGTGCAAGCCAAGGATCTGGCCCTGAATATGCATGAAATTGACCATTAGTTTTGAAAATTCATTCAAACTTAATCATAGCATGTTCCTAGAACAGAAGATACTTCAGCACAGCAGACAATATAATCCAGAAATATTGAGCTTTTAATGATGCCCACTGTCCATGGGACAAATACCAAATTTCCCATATCATCACTTAATTACTCCATATGAGATTATATATTATCACCAACAACCTTGGGGGAAAAAAAACCTCTCCAAAAATACTTTGTCTCAAACAAAATCCCAGACCCTGGAACTATCCAATATTATTTATGCTGATCTTGCTCATCAACAACTTAACTGCATGTTTCTTGCTATTTTAATTTCCCCCCATTTTTTAAATTTAGAAATACCATATGCTTTTGATCCTCAGCTACAACTATCTTAGAAACAGGACAGGTGTATGGTTTCCCCAGTATTGTTAGTTCTGTTCAGGTTTTTACCCTAATTACAACAAGCTAATGTAAATAGGGTTTTATTGTGTTTGTGGAAAGTCAGAGAGTGGGTCAAAGTTGTTAAGATCAGAAGTGTTTTTCTCAGAACTGAAGTACGAAAGAGGAAAGCGAATCCCAGAAAATAGTGCCTATCGGAGGGAAGTTTAACTGGAGTGGTGGAAATTCAATATTAGGATATGCAGCCTCCAACATTTCCTTTGCAAAAGGGCAGGAGTCTGGGTTGGAAAAGATGAAGAAGTGATAGCAGAAGGGATGGGAAGAAACAGGGAACTGCTGATACAAAAATGGCAGCAGTAGCCTCACCTCTAATTACACAGCCTAGCCACCGCATAGGGATTTGTCTCCATCCCCAGACTAGTCATGGTGGGGTCCTCATCAGTCCCTACATAGGGTGATGTCTACTAAATAAGCTAGACAGATTATCATCATCAGTTGTCATGTTATTTAGAACAGGTATGCAGACTAGGAGTCACCTGTCACCATCCATCAGCGGTAGTGATCTGGGCAATGGGCATGTGATTTTCTTTTCACAGAGTTTGTTTTGTTTTATTCAGCTCAGCAGATTTCTCTCTCTCCCATTAAGTTATTTTTAGGGCTAAAAAAATGCCACAATAAAAATCAAAATGTTTTGTTCCCATGGAGCCCCATTGCTGGTACCTCCCAAAAGCTAAGCTGTCAGTTCTTGGGTTTGAAGTTTGATTTATGGTTGCACATGGCTGGGTGAAACACAAGTGTTGTTTGTGTTTGTTTTTCCTTTTTTGTGTGTGTGGTTATGTTTAATGTTTTATAACTTTGCTCTGATGTTCTAAAAACCCTGGCACAAAGTGTAAACACAGCCATTGCCCTGGGAGAAGGACTGCTTTCCTATCACGGTTATTTCACCTTTACCCCTATGAGAGGAGCTGTTGTTCAGCAGGTGGACTCACCCCTATGAAATGCAGTTTGGGACTGTAGGGTATTATGCATAACTTTCCCTTTATAACTTTCATTTGTTTCCAGTTACTCCATATAATTATTAAGAGATGGAAAAACTCAGAGGGATCCTGAAACTTGCATTCTTAAATCTAGGCTCATTGAAGGTTTTGACTTGTTCTGAAAGAATCAGAATAATTAGCAATATGGAAAAGAGAGGTAAAAATATAAAAACATAACATTTCACTACTTCTCACTGAATTCCTCACTAGATTAGCTCATTTCTAATGGTAGATTCCAGTTTTATCCCAGTCCACCATATGCATCTGGGATCAGGGTGTAATTCAATAGGGCCTCCAATTGGCCTCCATTCATGCATACTCAACTTTCTGAGAACAAACTTTCTGTGCACTAATGTACACACATTAGGCAATATTATTTTATCAGACATGTATGTTGCAGTAGCACCTAGAGGCACCAGGGTCCCATTGGTACTGGACACTACACACACAATAGAAAGAAAATCCTTAATTCATGCATGTGAAGGTGTTAGAATTTAAAGGCACAAAATCCATTTGGCCCAAGGGCTGGGTGCGTGCATAGACGAGTATTAGCATGCAGAAGTGTGCATATGTGCACAGCTGCACATGTACAAGTGGTGGCTGGGGTCTGACAGTCTCAAAGATCCAAATTCTACAATTGATTAACAAGCTCAGGTCACACTGCAATCAATGGGAACTGAGCATACACACCTGCAAGAAGAATTCAGTTCTAAGTATGTGACACTTTTAAATCACTGAATGTCTGCTTTGCTCCACTGAATTCATTGTAATCCATTTCTATACAGAAAATGCAACCTACAGCAGATGAAGATCAAGGAGGTAGATGGCATCATATACAAAGTTTGCATCTTCAAACACTGGGGGACAAATAAAAGGCACCGTGGCGGGCCTTCCATGCCTTTCCTTAAGGTTGCCCCTTACTGTATTATATAAAATGAACAATAGTAACACAGCTCCAATAGTCTCCCACATCCCCCAAAGGAAAAACTTCTCTTCTGAATGCTGAGCAATCTCTCCTCTATCCAGCAGAACTCTTAAGCATGTGCTAAACTTTAAGCACGTGGCTACAGTAGAACTAATCACATGCTTAAGTGCTTTTTGAATTGGGGGCAAAGTGTTCAGCCGCTTGCAACCCGTAAAAGAACAAAATCAGAAGGAAAAGAATTTAGACCAGGGGTTGGCAACCTTTCAGGAGTGGTGTGCCGAGTCTTCATTTATTCACTCTAATTGAAGGTTTCGCGTTTTTAGAAGGTCTCTTTCTCTAAGTCTATAATATATAACTAAACTATTGTTGTATGTAAAGTAAATAAGGTTTTTAAAATGTTTAAGAAGCTTCATTTAAAATTAAATTAAAATGCAGAACCCCTCGGACTGGTGGTCAGGACCCGGGCAGTGTGAGTGCCACTGAAAATCAGCTCGCATGCTGCCTTTGGCACGCGTGCCATAGGTTGCCTACCCCTGATTTAGACCATCCAATGTTTTGTCCTTTTTGCCATCTAATTAAAAAAGTAGTACACCTCTACCCAGATATAACACTGTCCTCGGGAGCCAAAAAATCTTACTGCGTTATAGGTGAAACTGCGTTATATCGAACTTGCTTTGATCCACCGGAGTGCGCAGCCCCCCCCCCCCCCCCGGAGCGCTGCTTTACTGCGTTATATCGGGGTAGAGGTGTATCACAATTCAGCAGAATTTTATTAATCTCTAACACATTAGGTGCAGATACTACTATCCTCACTTACAATGTACCTTACACTACAAAAAGTCTCATTGGAATAATAAATGCCTTATTTTGCAATACACTGCTCTTTATAGAATTATTTTTCCTTCATGTCTCATAAAAGCCAAAATAAATATAAATAAAGAGGGTAAATAAAGAAATAGGACAGTCAGTCAGTGGGCCTGATTTTGTTCTCCCAACACTTTTACAGTGGTGTAATTCCATTTGCTTTAATTGCATTACTCCTGGTTTACACTGGCATAGGTGAGAAGAGAATCAGGAGCAATGTGTATTTTTGTGCATTATGGAAATCAGTTCAACACCCCATCTTCCTCCTCCCAACCTGTAAGGGTCAAATATGTGATCGACATTTTGTACATAGAAGCAAAGAATTCAGTAATGAATAGTTTAACGGTGTCTTACTGTAGTCAATTTGAATAAGGCACACCCAACGAAATTCCAGATATTAATGTCCATATCAGAAGACTGCATGATGCTGTTACAATATGCCTTTTCCTAATTTATATTGAACTGACAGCTGCACTTACCTAAAATAAATACAGTGCATGTGCAGTTGGTGTCAATACATGTAAAAAGAAATACTTAAATACAATATATATATATATATATATTTTAAATTCATGCATCAAATATATCTATGATTTGTATTTAAAACATTGGAAAGAATGCAGTGCTTTGCTGAGTGTGGAGATTTCTAACTCATTTGCATTATTCAATGGTGAATGAGAAGAAAAATAAAGTAGATTTTCTTTAAAAACAAGGCAAAATTTTTCATTGAAGTCTAATTTTTTTTGGTCTCAATACCATTAGGAGATTATCTATATTAAAAATGGTACATTTTATCCTGAGTGTGTAGAACTGAGATATTCCCAGAAATTTACTACATTTTAAGGATAGCATAATTTAAAAAACAGAACAGGCCTGATGAGTTGTAGTAGCATAAAGCTGCTGTAATGGAATAGTGAAAATGGAGCTATAGGGACCAAAAATAAATAAATAAATAAATAAATAAATAAATAAAATCAATACACAACGCAGCTACAAGAAGCAAGTTTTGAAAGTTGCCACTATTAAGGCTGGCAAGTTTAATCAGTTTTGCAACCAAAACCTACTGCAGACATAAAAACTTACTGTGTTTTGACCAACTTTTCCAACAGATCCTCTCTTCTCCTGACTGGGGAAAAAGAAGTAGAAACATTTGATGGACTCCCAGCCAAACACAAATCTTGCCTGTATGGTTTTGGTTTTCCACACAAAAGTTTTACGCAGTTATAATAATATATTTTAAATTCTGATCAATTTCAATTTATGAACCAGATCCATAGATGTTGCGTTTCTGTGTGGCTCCATTGACTTATGCCAGTTACACCAGCTGAAGATCTGCCACTACATTAAAAAAATCCATATTTTTAATTATTCTGTCGTTCTCCTCCATATACGCGTGTGTGTCGACAAACAGTTTGAGGTTTGTATATCTTCCTTTATAATATAAATTACTTGGGCAAAGTGAGCTGCAGGCTGTGGGGTATCTTGACACTTGACAATAGCAAGGCAAGGGGGGGAAATGTAAGTGCTGATCATTAGATTATAGCTGAAGTATTCTTTTTTCCCCAGCTATGTTCCCTTGAGACCCAGGTGTTAATAAAATCAAACAAAATGAAAATGGGTAAATTATTGCAAGCTATGAACACCTACATTTTGCCATGCCTCACTAGTTTCCAATACCACATCATTCTTCAGACAACCAAAGGAAAAGATGCAATTTCCTTCTGTAGACTGGATGGTGCAAGGGAAGGACAAAAGAGACAAGATATTGCAATCCAAAGGTCAGTGACCCAGTCCCTTGTATAATTACAGCATTTCATTTATATTCTACCAGTCTGTTGGTGGCTAAAAATAAAGCAATTTTTAAAGTCTTTCCTAGCTAGCAACAGAGCTCTAAGGCCAGACTATCAGATAAGGAGAGGAAATCACGTACTAGCTGTAATTTATTTTCTAAAAATAAAAAACACATTTTACACAAAGAACCAGGTCAGATCTGAAACAAGGTTACATCTTGTCTCTTCACTTCAGAATTTCTGTGAATAGATTTGATCCCTATTCTAAACAGTAGAGATGCTGTTTGAAGGGCTTCGGGTTCTATAAGAAACGTTTCTGAATGCAATAAGCATCCAATTTAACCTCCCACAATGAATAGAATTTACACCTTCTTCAGACTTAAGTAGTAAATTTTTGTCCAATCTAGTTGACTTTTCCTAGCGTTGCATGATCAAACTATCATGCGATCACATCTCTCTGCTGCTTTCTGACATGTAACAGTCTCAGACTCTCCATAATAATCTGCATGGCTACAGGAAGTGAGATGGTGGGAGAGCCAACAAGACAGTCCTGCATCCCATGAGAACCACAGAAATGCTGTGGGTAAGTTAATGCTGAACCTCTCCTCATTAAATGACTTACCTTTCGCCGGATCTGGGAGTTTAGTTTGGACCCATCTCTTGGCATATGCCAGTAGATTTTTTTTTTAATGTCCAGACTTCATTTGTGTCCCAACATCAACTGAGCTATGCTGACTCACACCAGCTGGGAATCTGACCCTATATTTGTATCATGTTATTTGGGGGCAAGATTCCCATTGCTTTAGAGCAAACTTCTGCTCTTCAATCCTCACTACAGCCCTCTGATGCATATTCTGCACTTGTTCCATTTATATCACAGTGGATGCAGTAGGTGCAATAGAGATCCAGAAGGCAGAGATCAAAGAGAATTTTGCACTAAATCCCATAGTTATACAACAAAGGGTACATCTACACTTCATGATGGAGGTGTAATTCCTAGCTTGAGGAGACATACCCATGCTAGCTGATCCAGTTAGTGCACTATAAACAGAGCGTAGCTGCAGCGGCACAAGCAGTGGAAGGGGCTGACTCCTCCCAGTATATATCCATCTGAGATACTAAGCACGCTCTCAGGGCAGCTAGCCCATCCCACCTCTCACACCACTACAACAGCTACACTGTATTTTTAGAACACTAGTTTGATAAGAACTAGTGCAGATATGTCTCTTCGAGCTGGGAATCAAACCCCCAGCTCCAAGCGTAGATGTCCCATTAGTCAAAGCCAAATCAAAGATGACCTAGTACCTAGCCCTCTTCCCTATGACGTCAATGGCAGAACTATTAACTTCAGGCGGGGCTGGAATAAACCCATAGTACAGATACTCAGGATGATCATAATGGACAAGTAAAGTGCATCACAACATTACTGACTGTAGTGGGAAAGGAGTGGTTTAAATATCTTTTCCAATCATTACATTTCACATAAACATTATTCATCAGGTGGTTATATAGTTTATCCACTGTAAATAAATGTATTTTGTTTAGTTAATACTTTGACACACAGTGTAACTACCACCCTAGTGGGATTAGGATTCATCTAATAATCTTGCTATAATGCAAGGGCTTTATGCCTTTATTGTCCTTATATATGAGGATTTGAATGGTAAAAATAGGGTATTGCCCCTTATCTGAGACTGGACATCAATGAATTAATGACATAGATATTGAAAATTGGGTTTTCATTTTTATCAGTTTCCACTCTACTATACACATCGGGTTTGCATTTCTTTTCTTGCTTTATTGCTCGTCTTTTTTAATAGCTATTTTAAAATGTATTTCTCAATTTAAATCCCCCCCCCAAGAAGTTTTACATTGAAGAATTTTCAATTGTAGACAAACATGTAAAAACGATCACATTCTGCACATTCTTTGGGCTTTGTCAGTGCCATGACTGCTGCAATCTAAGGGCCCAGTCCAAACAAGGAACAAAAGTCCATCTTCAACATACCAGAGCAGGCACTCAGCAGCTTGCGGGATTTGGCCAAAAATTAGTAAGGAGCAAAGGATCAGACCTTTAATGGCACCTTAGGCACAGTTCTGATATGGGGGCAGTGTTGTACAGCACTTTATGGCATGAATTCCTCAGCTACTCAGTCCTTTGCTAAGTGTGACAGTGGTTTCGCTGGAATTTTTGTCCAAGTAAACTCTGCAAGATTATTCCTTAAAATGAGTATTGCTTCCGTAGCCTATTGGTTCTCAATATACGGGTGATGCTGTGAGCTCAAAAGGGCTCACATTCCTCCGCAAGACGATGAGCAAGAGTGAACTCTGGGATATGCTGTGGGGAAATATTCAGTTTTTCACCCTATATATGAACCCAAGAGGAAAACAGTCTCTGTCCTGAAGAACCTGCAAGCTAAATGTAGATAAACACAACACAAGGATGTGGTGAAAGGCAGGCAAAAATGAGGGGTACACAAGAAGATGCCGAAACTTTGACTATTAATGCTTGATACGTCAGAAGATTCAAGGACTTTTTCTTCACGTGTTAATAGACGAACTACTTAATAAAATGAGTCAAAGTGTCATGGAAATCTAGTTCTGTTTTCTCAATGAAAATCTTAGCGAAAGTTTGAATTCTCTTTAAGCCAGCTGCACAGCTGGTCAAATAAATTTTTTTTTCCTGAAAGTCCTGACCATTTCTTCTGACCAAGTCAACATTTTGAAGCATTTCAAACAACTCTTGTTTATAGCTAGGAGCTGATACTTATATTGGGAATGTTTTTGAGGGGCCATTATGTGGTGGGCGGGAGACACAAGAGTTGTTGATCATGGTAGGGAGGTGAGGAAGGGGTCGAGGGCCACAGAAGAGGGAAGGAGAGAGAGGAGGAGGTGAGAAGATTCTAAGCAGGCAGGAAGGATGGGGGCAGAGGGAGATGAGGTGCATGGTGGGCAGGTTGTGAATCAGGTAAGCAGCAGAGGGCTGAGGAATGTATCCACGTATGTGCCTGCATGTATATCTGAGATACACACTGAAAAAGTGTAATTCTTTCCTTTGGCATATAATTCATGAGAATGTAGCAGGGCTCCTTAATCTGTCTCTGTGTGTGTTCACCCCAAACCATGCGGTCACCACAAAAAGTCAGCATTTCTCAGCCATTACCAGGCATTTGGTATCTGAGATGTCCCAGTTTCCGTTCTACTTAGAATAGGAAACAATTGTTGGCAAACGCCGACTTTTCAGTAGTGACTATTGCTTGCAAATATAGGCCTTACATACCTATGCATAGATAACATTCATGTGTGTATACATCACACACAAAGACATATTTGATTTTAATAAAATATATATTGAAAAAGTGTATATCTGTTTTCAGATTGCCAACAATTTTTCCAAGTAGGAGAAAAAACCCAGAATGGATAAATGCATGTTATTGATCTGCAGAACGTGAAGTGTATTAAGTACTGCAATTAGAACAGAAGAGTAGACATTCTGAACTCAATACAATTTCTTTGAAGATGAAAGTCATTAGATTTCAGTGAGAAATTGGAGTAGAAATTCCGATTGACACAAAAATATTTAACCTGCATTCTACAGTATTGTGAGCACTTGGTAGTATGATTAACAATAGTGTAATTGTAACTGCAAAGAAGAAGAAGAAAAAGGATTCCAGAGGTTCTCAAACTGTGGGTCGGGACCCCAAATTGGGTCGCAATCCTGTTTTAATGGGGTCACCCAGGGCTGGCTTAGACTTGCTGGGGCCCAGGGCCAAAGCCTGCACGCCACCACCAGGGGCCAAAGACCAAGCCCAAGGGCTTCAGCCCTGGGCGGCGAGGCTCAGGTTACAGGCCTTGCCTGGGGTTGAAACCCTTGGGCTTCAGCTTTGACCCCCCTGCCGAGGGTGGTGGGGTTGGGCTTTGGCCCCTGCACCCGGGGTGGTGGGATTCGGGCAGGCTCAGGCTTTGCCCCCCCCCCCCCCCCCCGGGGCCATGTAGTAATTTTTGTTGTCAGAAGGAGGTCACGGTGCAATGAAGTTTGAGAACCCCTGGATTACCCTAATCAAATCGAATGTCGTCTTGCCTATCTCTGCAGTCCACATTTTGTTCTCAATTGCTCAGAACTTTGCAGTTAGAGAAAAGGAAATCCTGGCTTCTGAAAGTCAACAGCCAAAATATAAATGTCCAACCTAGCGTTTCTGTGATTGTACGCTACCAGGATGGCATTGTTTGGGCCACATTTTCCCCTCAGATGCACATCTGTGGTTCCCATTAATTTCAGTGAGAGTTGGACACATACATCTGAAGGGAGAATGTGGCCTTTAAATTGTAGATAGTCTGAACACAGCACACATTAGCGGTCATAGTAATTTTTTCCTTTTGAAGGGCAAAAACAGCCTGGTTAGGAAATGCTAGATTTTCTGGGGGTCAAAGATGGGTTCTGAAATTTACTAAATGGCTTATGACCAGGAAGGAATAAACCAACTCCTACCTCAGCCCTTGCACTGAACCAAATCTTTTTGAAAATTTGGGACTGGCTTATTTAAGAAGCCATCCCATGTCTCCCACATAAATCCTCAGACAGGGTGAAGGCTCACTCCGTGCAGCCTCGCTGACGTGTCCCCAGAGGTCTTCCCCTCCTGCCTCAGTTTATTTTCTGGCAGCTGTCCCATCCGGCTCATCTTCCTCCCATGACTCTTGTATTCCCTCTCACCTTCATCTCCAAGCTTGTCACCGCCACTGAAATTCTGAAAGGGTCTCTGAGAACAGTTTGGCTTATAATTACATTTTCTATTTTTTCCTCTTCCCTGATTTGTTACTATGCGGATATTGGCTTAAAACCAGGGGTCCATACTCCCTTGCATTCAGAGGGAAGTCTGTGCTATGCAAGGGAGAGTTTCACCTTTGCATTATGCTCCATGTCCTTCTCTTTGGCTCTTCAGAAACTTCTCAGTGGGGCTTAGAGCAGACCAGAAAAACGTTGACAGAACCATTTCCCCTCAGAAAACGCCTATTTTGCACTACAATGGAAGAAAATTATTTCATGGAGCTATTGAAAATATTATGGTGCATGCTACTTTGTGCAACATTTACTTAGGCAAGTGCCAAATGGTTGTGAAAGCAAAGCGTCCGCTGAAAAGAAGTGGTAAAACCGAAGTCCAGCAAGGTGGTCACTAACGTAATGCAATGTTCGGGTCACTGGCAGAACTGCCAAATGGACCACGTGGTGAACATTTGCAAGGAGCATTAAAAAAAAAAAAAAAAGATGAACAGTAAGTCTCCTCCTGAATTCAACAGGCCCTAAAGCAAGGTTCCTATAATACTTCTATCATTTCAGACCCATCTCTTACAAGTAATTATGAATAACTCCCTGAAAGTGTTCTAAGATAGTAAAAATCCCATGCAAAAATGTGGAGAAGAGGGGTCTGAAGGTTAGGTACCTGAAGGCAACTGGATAACCATATACATTAAAAAAAATACAGCACCTTGTAGCTATTCACCCAGAACACTGCAGTATCACTATATTGTAAACTGTAGAACTTTAGATCATTATTGCAGAATACAAATGTCCAGTGGCAATATCTCCATTGTACATCTTCATAATAAAGTCCAGTATCTAAGGATAGGGTGAAAAAAAAATCTGATGGTCTGAAAAACCTTCACCCTTTGATGGTCAGAAAATCATAGAATCATAGAATCCTTTCCCTTTGCTGTATTTCCCATCCTATTGTACTAAAGCGAGCAAACAGAGGGTACGTCTATACTTACTTCCTGGTCCGGATGTAAGCGATCGATCTTCTGGGATCGATTTATCGCATCTTGTCTAGACGCGATAAATCGATCCCGGATCAATCCCGGAAGTGCTTGCCGTCGACGCCGGTACTACAGCTCAGTGAGAGGAGTACACGGCATCGACGGGGGAGCCTGCCTGCAGCGTCTGGACCCGCGGTAAGTTCGGACTAAGGTACTTCGAATTCAGCTACGTTATTAACGTAGCTGAATTTGCGTACCTTAGTCCGAAGTGGGGGGTTAGTGTGGACCAGGCCTAAGTTCTGCCCTGACTTGAACTCCACATCTGTCAAAAGGGATTGCATGGCGCACGAATCAGGGCAGAATCTGGCTCATCACTAGATAGTGATCTAATATTTTAAATGCATTTTATTTATCATTTGAATGACACACCTTTCCATTACAAATATTGAAACAAGGCTCCCAGGGATCCACCTATTTGTATTCTCTCCTTAGCCAAAGACAAGATTAAGAACCTAAAACAAAAAGGAAATACTAATATTGTCATTGCTTATAGAGGTATAACTTGGTTGATATCACTCCTCTCCCAGTTTCAACACTTTGTTTAACAAGGAATTCAACTGGCTACTGAGTACTTGCAGGCTGAGAGTGTGTGACAAGACTGATTGTCAGCTCGTAGGCTGAGTATGTCACAGAGCTGATAAACATTCACTCTTTGCAGAAGAAGCGGGAAGGGAGAGAATTGGCTGTCTCATGAATGGTAGACTTTTAGAAGCTGGTAAAACATCAGCATTGCAGTCAGATGCCAGCCTTATTTGGCAGACAACAGCTGCAGACATCAAAGAGGATAAGAGAGGAAAAGGAAGGCAGAAAAACTGAGGTAAAAGGGAATTGAGTCTGCAGTATTTTTATGAGATAGATGGGTTACTTTCTATTAAAACTGGTTTGTTTATATTCTCATATTATCAGTTTGCCTGACTTATTAAATTTTTTTTAAAAATATCTGCTGGCACAACTTGAGCCTTAAATTCCAGACACATCCAACAGGGGGTCTCCGACCCATTGAACATTGTGTTCCCATCAAAACCAACATGAACTCCATGCAGTAAAATGGGATTTTAAAGCCCCAGGACTGCACCAAGTAAGTGAAAGTGATGGGAGCTAGTTAGCACACAATGAGCAATATTTACTTCATCATTACAACATGCTGAACCTATTTTACAGGGTATATGGAAATATAAACCACAGCTGCATTGACTGCTCAGTATTGGAGAAAGGGGTCTGTTAAGATTTAGAAAGCTTTCTGGCTGAAGAGCACTTTCTTGCTTGATACTACCCAAGGCTGAGCCAAAGGGAAAAGCAAAATGTGCCAGTATGTGTCTATAACGGAGACCACACATGTGTGCTGTGGTGGTGCAAGTTTATTAATCCAGGCTATGAATCCCAGATTACATGTTATTACCATGTGGCGTACAGCAATACCTGTATATCAACTGCTATAGAAAGATACAATGGCTTTATGAAGATAGATTAGAGCACAACACTGAAAATATGTTTTTAATGAACAACAGTAGAGTAAGGAAGTAACTAGCTGTACATGTTTGTGGACGCACAAAAACATGCGCAAGCCCAATTTAGGCTGCTCCAAAAAGTTAAGTATTTTACCAACGTTTCCAAAGACAAAACATTTTGTTTGAAATTCTCTGTGAAATTCTTGTTTTAATTTTTTTTGCTGCATTATTTTTCAAAAATTCAACACTTTTTCAAAAATTCAAGTTGGAAAAAATAAAGTATTAACAATAAACTCCCACTCTCTCCTTGATTTTAACTTCTCCTCCCAGTCTAAAACCAATCAGTTTTTCCCAATTGGAAAAAAGTTCCCAACAAAAGTAAATTTGTCATTTAAAAAAAAAATTCGTTTTCAAATTCTTTTGTTAAAAAAGGCATTTTTATATCAAAACAAGAGGATGGAAAAACTTTAATAAATATGCACAAATCAAAATGGATGCCTTCACACAGCTATGTGTGCACATACACCATGACATGAACAGGCATTTTGGGGCATGTGCACACTCACGTTGGCTGTATGTCTGCTTGAAAGTGCGTCCCTTTATAATCTTCTCTCCTCTCTGCATACAGAGGGCTTAACCTTGCAAGATGCTGAGCCTTATGGCCCTGATCCTGCAAGCAATTAAGCACATTAGTAGTTCCACTGAAACTTTTGTGATTATTCACATGTATAAAGTTTGGCACATTATGCTTAAGCATAACTTAAGTACTTTGTTGGATGAGGGTCAGAGGGCTTCGGCACCTTGCATTGCATGATCAAGCCCTAACAGAACTAGTTTAGATGTATCCAAGATAATTGATTCTGATATGAAGATTTAAATATTAAATTATTTATATATTCACACACACAAACGTGTGTGTAAACTTAGGTTGAGTCATGCCATCAGAAAATGTCAGATGGAAGACGTACTGGACTCTTTCATAATTTGCTTCTCACCAGTCCTTCAGCAAAATACTGAACAAACCAAACAGAAACAAAAGCTCAAAACAAAACAAACCACCATCAGTTTTTCCCACATTGTACTTTTGCTTTTCTAATTGTTTTAAGTTCTTCAAAGCAGCACTTTCCATTATGCTCTTCTGCCACCTAGTATAATACATACATACGGTATAATAAGGGATAGCTGCTGGAAAGTTACCTTTAGGCTTTGTACTTTGTGACCTGACTTCACAATGGTTTTGATTTATTAGAAGATAAACCCTTTCCAGTGTTGTTTGTTTTCAAATGAACTGTAAATAACCAATTCAGTATGACACATACTAAATATTTCCTTTGAAATTCTAATGCTGTCTGGCTTCACTTACACTACCATTTACCACAGCATACTTTTGTTGATCCTCTTACTTATATATGTTGACTATACATATATTGATATATTTGTATTGTTAGAAGATAAATGAATATTTTAGTTGCGTAAAGTCAACAGATTTTAAGGTTGGTGTTAGAATTATTACGTATCCTTAGTTTGCGATTTCCATAGCTTGTGATGTTGGGGGAAAGAGTCTTTCATTTACTAACATGTTTAATGGCACCTTCCCTTGAATTGCATATAGCAACCCTAACTGTAATTTAACACAATTTTGGTTTTGAATTGTGTAAATGTGCACGTGCACGCGCACACACAGACACAGACACACACACTTCTTTTAAATCTATAATTTAAATTACATTTATAATTAAATGCGAAGTTCCTGCTGGAGCATGCTTTGTATACACCGGGCAAAACCTTTCTGTAGAAGAGATGCAAAGATTTTCCCATTACATTTCACATTAGATTTTCACAGAACAGATAGGATGTTTTACTGCTTCCTGCCTGGCTGCACTCCCCAACCAGCATAACTCTCCAGCACCATAAACAGCCTCCAGACACCCCCTGACTGCACGGCTCCACTCCCCGGCCAGTTCTCATTCTCTGGCTGCAGCACCAAACCTTGGCTCCAGTTCCACTAGCAGCCCTGGTCCTCAAGCCAGTCATGCTCCCTAGCTCACCAGCCATCTTCCCTGGATCCCTACATGCCACACCTCAAGTCCACTCTCCTTCTTCCGCTTAGGTCTGCAATAGGGGAGCCCAGCTTCACTGGACCTGAGCATGTCTATCAGCTGCCACTGTGCCCACACACCAAAGCTCAGAGCCTCTTCTCCCCCGGCTATTTCCCCTGACCACATTCCCAGATTCAGTGCTCTCCGGTACCTCACCCAACCCACCCCGGCAGTTCCAGAATACAGCTAAGCACTTATCACTTAAAACTTTAAGTGCTAATTGCTTAGTAATGAAAACTTTAATCGCTGAGAGATTAAACCTTTAATTGCTAAGTGGCTGGCGGAGTTCCAGTCCACAACAACCAAGATTCACTAACACAACATTTTTTTTCAATGCCCTTTCAATGAAAACTACACTATGATGAAGTGTGTAGAGAGACTTATATGCATGCAAGGCACTTAAATATTCCCAGGGCTGAAGGGAAAAAGGTGGCTGAAGAATCAAGTGCAAATGTAAAGCATGGCTAATTTTGGATTAAGTACCCCATGGAAATTTATAATTTTCAAATTCTCCAGAAAAATCCTCATCTTAACTTTTTTTTAAACCACACACATTTTTAGACGAATTGCTTCCTCCAGTCACAAATTAAAGGGGTCGGAGAGGGGAAGCAGAGAAAGCAGGGCTTAAAGTGGCATAGTCTTAACTATGAAGTCACTACTGTGCTTTCATCATAATGGACAGGACAAATAAACTGAAGTATTGTACGGGCAGGAGAAATTCCTCCCTCCCCCTAAAAAAAGAATGTTATGCCTCAACTGTCCATTTACAAGATAAAACCAGTGACACTAATTTTCGTTACATCAGAGGAAATATCAGTGGCGCTGAAGTAGATCAGTCCTCTGTAGGTTACATGTTCTGCTCTTCTACAAGCAGATGTAGGTGTGGGAATGATTCACTGCAACGCTAACCAAGCTGCCTGAGAGACTTATGTTAGCCTATTGGGATCAGTAGGCTAAGCTTCAAGCGGTAAATAATTGCCAGATGGCAAGCTAGTGTGGATGCTCGGATGCCTCCCAGTCTTCTATCTTGGATGCCTACTCGCTTCTAGTTTGGCAGATCACTAGCATCTAGATTCTGAAAGGGAGATGTTGTGAAAGCAAATAAAACAGGACATGAGGCCTATTCTCAACAGCCTGATGTTCCTAGTCTAGCTTCCACATTTCCACAAGTCTCTTTTTCAGGTATATGGTGGTGAGGCTTTGTAGAGGGCTTGAACGGTGCTCTGCAAACTGGAAGCGCTACCTCCACAGCCACAATATGAGAGGTTTCTGGCATTCTGATGTTCTGTCAGTTTTTAATGCAAACCCTAGAAGATCACGGACACTGCACAATCTGAAGAAGATAAATCACAGTTACTTCGAGCTAGCTGACAGCAGTTTAAGCAGCTACAATCACCAACCACCAAGGGAGTTTCTTCTTTTATCTTACTAAATGCAAAAGTAGACTAGGAACTGGTAATATCACTGGACTATCAGGAGTCCTGCTTTTTACATAAATATCAGCAAGCAGTAAGTACATTCTGTTGACGAAATGTAATAAAACAAAGACGGTTTCAAATATGACCATTCCCCGATGCATTCTGTAGCCCCATCTTACTCACTTATTGCGTGCTGCTGAGATTATAAGGTTTGCTTTTATCTGTCAGAAATCAATATTTCAAACATCGGATAAAAGAGGAAATTGAACTGGGAATAGGCTGAAGTGCTGTAAAAACTACAAAGCACAATTATCAAAAAGCACTTAAAGTACTTAATAGGACACACATATAAAAATGCTCAAATTAATGTCAGGGAACTATAATGAGAACTTTTTCTATGCTTTTTGATCCAAATGCAATATAATTCGAGTGCAGCCCAGTCAGTCAATACAGTTTTCAATTTATATGAAACTCCAAGGATTTCTAGCAAACCATTTGTTAGAACTGAACCATTATATATGATTGGTTAATATTTCAATTTATTGCAAATACATTATTTTGTGTAAAGTGTTTAACTTGTTGAGGTTTAACCATTCTAAACAGTTGTGATAAAAATAGGTCTTTGGGTAAACAAAGACTTTATAGTCAAGCTTTTAATAAGCACTACTATAACTAGAAGATTGGATTATAAGGGGAATAGACAGCATAGAGAAAAGCTGTAGATGGGGGAGGGATGAGGTGGGAGGGAGATGATGTATACAAGTGATCTTTATCAACAGGTATTAAACTGAGAAGGGACATCTTTGAAAACTGGACAGTGGAATGATTAGTTTATGCCGAAAGTTCACGGTTAATTTTAGTACTTTCCCTTTAAGTTTCTATATTCTATTTATCATCTTTAATGCTATTGAGTTTGAGGTCATCACAAATCATCTTAACTCCAGATTAGAGATCACTACAAGGGTGTGTGCGCATGCGTGCACATATTGCTATCTATAGAAAACAGATGGTGTGGAATAAAAATGTATTTGGCATCAATCTTGGATGGTTGCATTTCTCACAGGTGGCATAGCCATGATGGAATCACATGGTTAACCCAGACGAATGCTAATTAAACATTTATACCAAACCACATCACCACCTTCCTGTATTTATGCCACATATTTTACAGGAATGCAATTTTGGAAACCTTTGTATGTAAAATTTCAGCCACTGATGCTTTATTGTGCCCTCCTGCATTAAACAGAATCCTACCTTAACTGGAAAAAATCCTGCTACTCATGAGATCATCAGAAATCTAATCAGAGAAGAATAAAGGGCCTAATCCCCAAACCACCAAAACCAACAGGAAGTCTCCCACTGACTTCAGTGAGATTTGTATCAGCCCCCATATTTCCATCGAAAGACTAAATACTATATAATCCAATAACAGCCACATTTTCATGGTTAAAGGCTGCATCCAGAGAAGCGCTGTGCAGTTCCCTCAGCGTCATCGGATTCCTCTCTCTCCTTTGCCCCAGCCAACAAGGACCAGTCAAAAATCTGCTGCTTCTTCGTCCACAACATTTCTGAGAACCAACCTTTTCTCTCAGTCCCTACAGCTACAACTCTCATCCAGGTCCTTATCTCCATCTTTATTACTGTAAACTCTGCCTCCTTGCTGCCCACAGTCCATACCAAACACAACTACTAAGACAATTTTTCATGTCCACAATTCTAACCATGTCACCTCCTCTTTGAATCTCGATGATCATTCCCCAGTGCATCAAATTTAGGGCTTCTTGTCTTTCAAGGCTCTGCAGAAATCTGCCTGCTCCCTACTTATGCACTCATCACCTTTTCATGTTGTCCCTGCCTCTGAAAGCCATACCATCCTTGGCACACTGTTTGGTCTGGTTCTGACAACAATCACCTCTGTGCTTTCAGTAGTCAGAAACTGGAGCCATAGGTCAAACTGGAGGGCAAGAACTGGATACCAGAGTTGAGGGTCAAGCTGGAGTTAGTAGTCAAGAGTCAGAGTCAAGGGTCAAACTGGAGGTTAGGAACTGGAGCAAGCAGGCTTTCAGGCAAGGAGATATTCAAGGCAGGAGAAGGACAGAAGCAAGGCTGGGTGCAAGGTAGAAGCAGGAGGAACAAGATAATGGAGGAGCAGACACAAACGTGGTCATGAGCATTGAGGGGCCAGCAAGCTGCTGCTGCTGGCTTAAGAGCCTGCAGCCAATCAAACAGCCTGCTGCAAACCAACTGTACTGATAAGCTACCTGGAGACCAGCTCAGCTGCAGGCCCTAACTCCTGACAGGATGCAGTTGAAAGCAATCTAATATTTAGTATTATATATTATTAAGTATTTATATTTCTAGCAGAACAAAATTCAAATATTCATACACAAGTGGTACACATAAAACATGCATGCAAGGCCAGACAATTATGCGAAGAGGACGCATTTGCGCACACATTATGGGAAACTGCATAAAAGATCACAGCTATACCCATATGTGCATACAATGCACATTCATGAGGTTATACATGTTTTCCAGACACAACAGAGGTTTGGATATTGGAAA
Organism: Emys orbicularis; assembly: GCF_028017835.1. Classification (NCBI taxonomy): domain Eukaryota; kingdom Metazoa; phylum Chordata; order Testudines; family Emydidae; genus Emys; species Emys orbicularis. The sequence continues at coordinate 28,558,954 of NC_088696.1, forward strand.
ACATGACCCTTTGAGTGTTGCACTGAATTACATCAGGCAAACCCTTTTAACTGCCACACATCTGAATTGACCTACCTGTTAAGCTGGGTAAATTGAAAACATTTTCGGCCAAATCCTGCAGTCTAAACTCTCATTGAAGCCAATGGGAGTTTTGCTTGAGTAACAGCTTCAGGATTTACACCTCCATTATAGATAGAGAGGAAGGATAGTTTTGTGAAAGTCAGGAGATTAGGGTTCAACTCCTGGATCTGCCACCGACTTTCTGTGTGACCCTGGACAATTAATTTCTCTGGGCCTCAAATCCCCATTTGTAAAATGGGGATAATCTGTCCATCGTTCCACCATTTGTCTACTTTGTCTATTTAGATTGTAAGCACTTTGGATAGATAGGGTCTCTTGAAGAGTACTATGGGACTCAGGCAATACTGTAATGCAAACAAACAGAATCAAGATTCTTTATGAATAAAATCTATACTATAGTTTGACTATACAGCCCTTACTTTCACTGATGAGCACTCAGTGAGCTGACTTTCATGAATGTGCTATTCAAGGTTACAGTTGCAAAATGTGGCCCTGTATATATTAAATAAAAGAAAATACATAAAATGAAACGGGGGGAAGCTGGAAAATTTTTTGGAAGGGGACGAATGGCATTTCTCCAACCAAAGGAGGACAAAATAGATATCACAAAGGAGTTGAACACTAACTGGATACCATGTTAACTATAATTCTTTTGATATAGTCTGTGTGTTCAGATTCCTGAATCAACACAAATATTTTCTAAACCCTACCTAAAAATAAATAATAAAGGAATAGTCTGCTTTAAAAAACAGTCTGAGTGGAACTATAATATGATCTGTTAAGGCAATTGTAGTTATGGCAGTTATAAGTTACTGTATAATATTTTTCCACAGAAGTTTCCTCCATCAGCTCTTACTGTATTTTTCCTTCAATTATTAAATATAGAGGCTTAACCTCAAAAGCAAATGCACTTGTCTTTACATGCACTTGAATTGTAGCTGCCATTTAAAACTAATCAATGTCTTCTTTAGTACTTAAATAGCTTGTTTGCAAAATGCCTCTTTTAGGAAAATTTGTACTGCAATCAATAAGAAAATATGTTTTTCATTCTAAGAAAAGCTCATAATAAAGAGACTGGGCTTGATTCTTCTGATCTCTCGAAGATTTTACTCTAATATAACGGTATTACTTTGTACAAGTGTAAGTGGAGTTACTCCTGATTTATACTAGTATTCAGGCCCAGTAACAGGAAAAATCATCATATGCTGTACTCTATGCTATATCCCTGAAGGATTTGCGAGACTCAGCATGAAAATATTTGGAATTCTTAGAGCATCTAAAATACATATAAAGGTCCATTTTCAAAATGTTGAGAGCTGTTTTAGCCTAAGTCATTTTCATTTACATTAATGGGAAATTGAATGATTAGCCCCCCCACTATGACCAGTGCTTCCAATATATACTCCTTGGAAATATCCCAATATTCCCACCCCTAATTGTAGATGCCCAAGTGCATAAAACATAATGAGTCAAATTCTGGTTTTCCATATGGTGGCAGAAGTCTGGAGTATTTCCATTAAAGTCATAGATGCACTCTAGATTTACACCAGAGTGCAGGTTGACCCAAAGTTTCCAGTTCTGACATGATTCCACAAACAGAAGTCAATGGGCGGTTTGCATAAAACGCAATGGCAGGATGAACCCCCAAAGGCTGTATGTTTATCTTCATTTTCATAAGATAAAGAGCCATCAATTTATTAAATATATTGGATTTAGTTCAATTTATGCCTTTATTTATACTCATGCAACCCCACTGATTTCAATGAGGTGGCAAGTATGGAACTAAGGGCTAATGTTAATCTTCTGAACTATAAAAATTTGTAGATTAGAAAAAGAACTAAAGTATTTATAACTGTAACTGGAAAAATCAAGAGATGTATCACATGCATCCTGTTTGCTTTTATGGTATCCGTTCATATAGTTTTGTGATAAATTTTACTCACTCATATTTACAATATAAACTCTTCCAGTGCAAAGTGTGTCCTTTGTTTGACACATTCTGACTATTGTACAGGACCTTCATATGCATATAGTAAAGCATCATCAATCTAATAATAGGGGAGGGATAGCTCAGTGGTTTGAGCATTGGCCTGCTAAACCCAGGGTTGTGAGTTCAATCCTTGAGGGGGTGATTTGGGGCAAAAATCTGTCTGGGGATTGGTCCTGCTTTGAGCAGGGGGTTAGACTAGATGACCTCCTGAGGTCCCTTCCAACCCTGATATTCTATGATTAATGTTAAAAAGCAAGTATGGGCCAGATTTTCAAAATCTTATGGGCACGCAATTGCCTATTCAAAATGGACCTGCAGTTGTACACCTAATTATCATGACTGCAATGCAAGTTGGACAACTACACAAACAAATAACCACAATGAACAATGTACATGTTGTTACCCAATTTACATGAACAGTGGCAATAATCGCACATGCATATTAGGCACACAATTACATGCCTAACATAACCTATGCTAAACTGTGGGGCTATCTGTCCCCCTTTAGGGTATGTCTACAACTCTACACTGTACCTGGGAGCAAGCCTCCCAGCTTAGGTAGACAGGTTTCTGCTAGCGGGGATTGAGGTAGTGTGCTAAAAATAGCAGTGTGGACACTACAGTTTGGGCTCTAAAGCCCTGCCTGCTATTTTTAGCGCACTAGCTCAAGGCCTGCTAGATGGAGTCTGGGAGACATGCTCCCACCTGCAGGTCAGACATACCCTTATTGACTGCACCATGTACATTTGTGAATTTCTGGCCCTATATTAGGAAAGCCCAATGCATTTACTGTGACAAAACTGACTTATAATGAAGAGGCAGGCTATGAACCACATACTCCCAATGGTGAACAGTAAAAATGTAGATTCACTTTAGTAGATTATTTCATGCAGATAAAATGCTCACCTATTTAAGTAAGCAGGGTTCATAGTTTTTTCACTGCAAAAGTGAGCTATAGAGAAAACATAGATAAAATAAATTAGAAGAAAGTAATAAAATAGATTGTGATTGGTACTAATGAAGGAGTACAGAGTTTTGAAGCCATTCAGGCTTCATCAGTACTGGGAGGTAGAATTATAGTCCAAATATGGGACTCCTGACTTTCCACAAAGCAATATAACACACTGCAAAACATTCACCTCCAAGTAGATCTGCTCTTTTGGCAAATTACATGGTTCAGAATTAATCCTCTAGCTTGCAGCAGGCAGCACATGCCAATTTACAGCAGTCACCTATTACTGTTCATTATTTAATAGCATTGCTTTAGCTCTAGTGTGATTGCCTTCATTGTTGAATAGTTTCCAGCATCATTCTTACAATTTTGTGTTTTTCACAGTTCTTTTCCAGGGCTTACTAAACAGCTTCACACCTGCTCACTGAATATAATGTTGACTCTAGTCTAGTGCATAACAAGGAGCAGCTAAATGAGTTTTCCTGCTCAACTTGTCCCATATAGGCCATCACTGTAAACTTGGTTCTCTTTTTGTAATCCACCAATCATCATAAAGTGTCAGCTAATGAAACTTGTTCATCTCTTAAATATGCTTTCTCACAATTAAATGCAACACAAAAGGAAAATAAGTAGCTTATGGAAAAAATGTCTGGATTCCAGGGTATAAACTAAATCATTTTTATGATACGGAAAAATTAATTCTGTTTCCAATGTCAAATAAATAAAATTTGCAACCTAGAGCACAACAGAGGCAGAGGAAATATGGCTAATGCATTTCCTATGTAAATAATTGCTCTATCTAGAAATGGACACATCACATGGGAATTGCCAGACCAGTGGGTCTATCTACAATAGAGATCTGTACCATATGCTTCAGGGATAGGAAACTCCAAAGTGAGCAATTATGAAATAACTCCTTCATAGGGGGTCATTTCTTCCTAGTCCCTTCCCTCAAACTGAATTATACCCTGACACATGAGGGGTTCTCATTCAACCTTGGGGGATGTGGGGAGGGTGTAGATGTCCTTATTATCCATATAAACCACTTGATACATTCAAGCTGAGTTTGTACTCTAAAATGAGTTGTTGGACTTTTCAACCTGAGATCTAGTCTTTGTACAATATACATAAGAGGCATTTTGAACTTTTCTTCATAATAACCTAGCAGAATGAAACAAATTTGAGGAGAAACCACTCAGCTATTAGAGCTTGTTTAATTTTTTTCTAAGATTAATTTCTGCAATAAGACTAGATATTGTTCCTTTTAATTAACACACAGTATTCCAGTGAACACAACTGTGGGACAGCATATTGTAATGTTTTTACAGAGATCTATATTCTGAAAAAATATGTCTGTTACATCACAGTAAATCTGGAGTAGTTCCACCCACTTCAGATGAGTTATTCTAGATTTTCTCTATTGTAACTGAGCAGAATTTGGACAAGATTATATTATGTATTAACAAGCTACTAAGATAACCGCTGTCATGTAGAGTAAGTTTTCTGCAGCAGTCTTAGATCCATTCAAATTATGTGGTGTATCAAATTTATGCATGTGAACCCAAAACCAGATCCTAGCATCTCTCTCATGAAACATGTGCCCAACATTTCACATCTGAGAGTGGAAGCCATGTCTTTCAAGATATTGTCTTTAACTGTTGTGATGATCTATATTCCTTATTTTACCAGAAAAGGTATTTAGCTTGGTTTTCTCAGCATGCTAAGATAGGGTGTCCCCAAAAGTTATCAGTTACATTCTCCATCTTAAGCTTTGTCTGGCATCAGGTAGTTTATTGGGGCTTCCCCCCTTCTTCCTCTTCAAAAGCCATGAGAGACAAGCTTTAAGCATTAATATTATAAAGCTTCAAATCAGAATAAGCCAAAATTCTGAATCCAAATTCCCTGAACTTCAGCAATATGTTTGGAATCTCCACTGGGATCCAGGCCAGAATTATACCACTTGCCTAATCTCGTGATCCACATTTTGTGACTTGGGACCTGGTCTGGGTTCCACCTTTTTAATGGGAAATATGAACAAGACTGAATGAGCCAGTATGAGCAAGACTGATCTTGTGAGGTACTGAGTCACCCCATCTACTAGCCCAGGGGTGGGCAAACTACAGCCCGGGAACCGCATCTGGCCTTTCAGACATTTTAATCTGGCCCTCGAGCTCCTGCCAGGGAGTGGAGTCAGGGGCTTGCTCCGCATGGCTCCTGGAAGTAGCGGCACGGCCCCCCTCCGGCTCTTACGCGTACGGACAGCCAGGGGACTCCGCACACTGCCCTCACCCCCAGCGCTGCCCCGGAGCTCCTATTGGCCAGCAAATGGGCCAATGGGAGCTGCAGGGGTGGCGCCTGCGGACGGGGCAGCATGCAGAGCCGCCTGACCATGCCTTCATGTAGGAGCCGGAGGGGGGACATGCTGCTGTTTCCGGGAGCCCCTCCCGCACCCCAACCCCCTGCCTCAGCCCTGATCCCCCTCCTGTCCTCCAGACCCCTCGGTCCCACCCTCCTGCACCCCAGAGCTGCACCCCCAGCTGGAGCCCTCACCCCCCCCACCCGATCCCCAACCCCCTGCCCCAGCCCGGAGCTCCCTCCCGCACCCTGAACTCTTCATTTCTGCCCCCACCTCAGAGCCCGTACCCCCAGCCGGAGCCCTCACTTGCTCCCGCACCCCAACCCCCAATTTTGTGAGCATTCATGGCCCACCATACAATTTCCATACCCAGATGTGGCCATCGGGCCAAAAAGTTTGCCCACCCCTGTACTAGCCCATTGGAAACAGAAACAGAAATAAGTTATTTTAAAGTAGAAAATCTTCTGTCACCTGAGGACTTAGCTAATAGCTGAATATTTCCAGTTTATATAGGTTTAAATAATCAATTCCCTTACTGCCTATTTTGACTTTACTTTACTTTCCAAGATTACCTTTCCAGCTGGTCTTTAATTAAATATTTCAATTAGGTGATCATTTAGGAATTATATATACACACTTCAGAGTTTCCATTGTAAATCATAGACACTTAACACACTAGCAGCAATGGAGCTGAATTTTACCTTACACTTTTAGTAAAAGGCCTTTTTTAGAAGGTGGTGTAGAAAACGTCTCCATTTACAAAAGAGAATTTCGTAATTATATTCATTTAAAATAATCAAGCATTTCCTCCAATGAAGGGAATTTTAAGGAGGTGACTGAAAAGCTAATCCAACTATTTTTTCGTTGCTCTTTTTCACTGTCTAGACTAAAATAATGGGAGTTCAAAATTATAGATTAATCCATCTCTTCAAACACAGTGAAAGGAGACAAGATTAAGAGGTATACTTGATTATAGTCTATAAGTACCTACATGGGAAACAAATATTTAATAATGGCCTCTTCAATCTAGCGGAGAAAGGTATACCACGATCCAATGTCTGGTAGTTGAAGCTAGACCAATAAGGTATACATTCTTAACAGTGAGAGTAATTAATCATTGGAACAGTTTACCAAGAGTCATGGTGGATTCTCTATCACTGACCATTTTTAACTCAAGATTGGATGTTAGTCTAAGGCCTTGTCTACACTACGAGAGTACTTCGATTTTAGTTAATTCGACTATGTGGAATCGATATTACTAAGTCGAACGTGTGTGTCCACACTAAGGACAGTAATTCGACTTTGTGAGACTTTGTGAGTCCACACTAACGGGGCAAGCGTCGACATTGGAAGCGGTGCACTGTGGGCAGCTATCCCACAGTTCCCGCAGTCCCCGCTGCCCATTGGAATTCTGGGTCGAGCCCCAAATGCCTTCTGGGTAAAAAAATGTGTCGAGGGTGCTTTTGGGCGCCTGTCGTCATCCGTCCGTCACTCACGCCCTCCCTCCCTCCCTCCCTGAAAGCGCCGGTGGGAAATCAGTTCGCGCGCTTTTCTGATTACTGACAGCGCGGACGCCACAGCAGTGCGAGCATGGATCCCGCTGCGACCATCGCTGCAGTTGTGGCAGTTCTCAACGCCTCGCAGCTTCTCCTCCACCTGTACCAGAGGCAGCTGCAGATCAATCATGAGAGGAGGCTACGGCACCACCGTGACGGCATGAAGTCGGACACTAGCTCCGACCTCTCTGAGAACATGAGACCCAGCGCCCAGGACATCTCGCTGTCACTGGGTCTTGTTGATACTGTTGAACGGCGATTCTGGGCCCGTGAAACAAGCACAGAATGGTGGGACCACATAGTGCTGCAGGTCTGGGATGAATCCCAGTGGCTGCGCAACTTTCGCATGCGGAAGGGGACTTTCCTCGAACTGTGTGAGTTGCTGTCCCCTGCCCTGAAGCGAAAGGACACCCGGATGCGGGCAGCCCTGACTGTCCAGAAGCGAGTGGCCATAGCCCTCTGGAAGCTCGCAACGCCAGACAGCTACCGGTCCGTCGCTAACCACTTTGGTGTGGGCAAGTCTACCGTGGGGGTTGCTGTTATGCAAGTAGCCAGGGCAATCGTCAAGCTACTGCTATCTAAGGTAGTGACCCTGGGAAACGTGGAGCTCATCAGAGATGGCTTTGCCGAGATGGGATTCCCAAACTGCGGTGGGGCTATAGATGGGACTCACATCCCTATCCTGGCACCGGACCAACAGGCCAGCCAGTACATCAACAGAAAGGGGTACTTTTCCATGGTGCTGCAAGCACTGGTGGACCATCGGGGACGTTTTACCAATATCTACGTTGGATGGCCTGGCAAGGTTCATGACGCTAGGGTGTTCAGGAACTCTGGTCTGTATAGACGGCTGCAGGAAGGTCTTTACTTCCCGGACCACAAAGTAACTGTTGGGGATGTGGAGATGCCTACAGTCATCCTCGGGGACCCTGCATACCCGCTAATGCCCTGGCTCATGAAGCCCTACACTGGCGCACTGGACTCAGGGAAAGAACTATTCAACTACCGGCTCAGCAAGTGCAGAATGGTGGTGGAGTGTGCTTTTGGCCGTCTCAAGGGGAGATGGAGAAGCCTACTCACTCGCTGTGATCTCAGCGAGACCAATATCCCCATTGTGATAGCTGCTTGCTGTGTGCTCCACAATTTGTGTGAGAGCAAGGGGGAGACCTTTATGGCGGGGTGGGAGCTTGAGGCAAATAGCCTGGCTTCTGATTACGTCCAGCCAGACAGCCGGGCGATTAGAAGATCCCAGCGGGACGCGCTGTGCATCAGGGAGGCTTTGAAAGCCAGGTTCCTGACTGAGCAGGGTCTCCAGTGACTGTTCACTTTGTGGACACAGATACTGAACCTGCCCCCGTTTCTTTACCCAGTTACTGTTGACTATCCTTCCAAGTTACATACCCCCTTCCCCACCTTCCCAACAAATAAAATCTGTTCCGTTTTGTTACTGAACAAGGTTCTCTTTCTTACTGTTTTCGCGGGAATGTTTTAAACCGGGGACGCAGACTGTGGCGGGGGGCTGGTTTATTGTTTTGATGCAAATGATGCTTCTAAACTCCGGGAATGACAGGCTCCGCAGTGCTGGATTGGTTGTTTCAACGCAGCCTGCCAGCAGTCCTGGGCAGGACTGCATGTATGTGTCGGCCAAGTGACTTTCTGGCAGGGGGCGGAGGGTAACAGATCCCCTGCTGCGTGGCTCTGTGATCCAGGATAAGGACCGCGGCAGAAGATCTGTAACTGCCCTCCCCCGCCACAAAGTCACAGATCAACCCCCTCGCACCCCAGAACATGAAAACCGCCTCCCAGACTGACCAGGGTAACTGGTGACTGTACTGTGTATGTGTCCTGATGCTGGACCTGCCCCCGCCTCTGTAGCCTGCTACAGGTGACTGTCCTGTCCAAGTAACAAACCCCTTCCCCCCCTTCAGACAGAATCCCCTCTAAAAGACACTCTCGGAAACAGTACTTAACAGAAACAGATGTTTTATTATGAACCGCACATGAAAAGGGGGGGAGGAAACTTGGACGTGGGCTATTGTGAGATGGGTAGGAAAGGGCTTTTCAAACTTTGGAACGAGAGCCTTCCATTGCTGCAGCAGTGTGCAGGGGCCGACTGAAAGTTTTAACGGCCCTTGCCGCCCCTCCTTCTTTGGACTTTTGGTGAGGGGGGTGTGGGACTTGGTGGCGGGGGAGGGCGGTTAGAGATAGACAGCAGCAGGGCTCTGTCCTCCTGCCTCCGGTCTTGCAGAACATCCACTAGGCGCCGGAGCGTCTCCGTTTGCTCCCTCATTAGTCCAAGCAGGGTTCGAGTAGCCTGCTGGTCCTCCTGGCGCCACCTCTCCTCCCGTTCCATGACTGCTCTGTGCATTTGTGACAAGTTCTCCCTCCACTGTGTCGTCTGGGCTGCCTGCTCTCGTGAGCACTCCATAAGTTCATAAAACATGTCTTCACGCGTCTTTCTCTTCCTTCTCCTAATCTGCGCTAGCCTCTGGGAGTGTGATGCCAGGCTGGGTTGGGAGACAGTCGCAGATGTGTCTGTGGGAATGGGAAAAAGGGAGTAAATTCCTGAGACAGATAAATGAAGTTGCTAACAAAGAACATAGTCTTTCTCTGTGAACAACACCATGCACTGGACCTTTCACATGCGCACACAGGACAAGGTCGAATTTTCGGCCCTCGCCTTCAGTGCCTGGGGTCTTGCAGTTGCGATCAGAGAAGCGTGGCAGGACACCTCTACTTTTGTTGCAGGAAAACATGGTAAGCCGTAGACTTGTGGCAGCTTAAAAATGTAATAGTAGCACTGGGCTCCTTTCGCACTGAATGCAAGGCCACTCTCTGCTGGCAGCAATCAGGGAAGCATGAGCTCTGCCCCTGTCCCACCACCTCGCGGCTGTCCCCGGGAAAGATCACTGTATGCTGCCCCTCTGCCGCCTCCACCGCGTGGCTGTAAAGCAGTCCCAATACTAACATTCCCCTCCCTAATTTAAAGCAGGGCGTCATGTGCGATATAACTCTAATGAGGATCTCGGAGAGCGAGAGGGGAAGAATGCTTCGGGAGACCATGCAGAGGCCAGGGCCGTATGCCGCCATGCTGTGCCGTGCCATGATCCCAGACTACTTACTGGACTCATGGCGTGGGAACGTGTGTTACCACGGTGGACCAGTTATGTTAAAATTACATGTTTAGATGTTTAAAGCACTCACTGCTTGATCCTTCCCCTGATTCGGTGTCCGGGGTAACGGCTGTGGATGGTTGGTAGGGGATCTCGGTAAGGGTGATGAAGAGCTCCTGGCTGTCGGGGAAATCAGTGGTGCAAGCGCTGTCGACTGCCTCGTCCTCCTCATCTCCTTCCTCATCTTCCCCGTCCGCTAACATTTCCGACGAGGAACCGGCCGTGGACAGTATCCCATCCTCTGAGTCCACGGTCACTGGTGGGGTAGTGGTGGCGGCCGCACCTAGGATGGAATGCAGTGCCTCGTAGAAACGTGATGTGTGGGGCTGGGATCCGGAGCGTCGGTTTGCCTCTTTGGTTTTTTGGTAGCCTTGTCTCAGCTCCTTGATTTTCACGCGGCACTGCGTTGCATCCCGGCTGTATCCTCTCTCTGCCATGGCTTTAGAGATCTTCTCGTAGATCTTTGCATTCCTTCTTTTGGAGCGCAGCTCTGAAAGCACGGACTCATCGCCCCACACAGCGATGAGATCCAAGACTTCCCGATCAGTCCATGCTGGGGCCCTCTTTCTATTAGATTGCACGGCCATCTCTGCTGGAGAGCTCTGCATCGTTGCCAGTGCTGCTGAGCTCTCCACGCTGTCCAAACAGAAAATGAGATTCAAACTGCCCAGACAGGAAAAGGAATTCAAATTTTCCCGGGGCTTTTCCTGTGTGGCTGGTCAGAGCATCCGAGCTCGAAGTGCTGTCCAGAGCGTCAACAGAGTGGTGCACTGTGGGATAGCTCCCGGAGCTATTACCGTCGATTTCCATCCACACCTAGCCTAATTCGATATTGCCATTTCGAATTTAGCGCTACTCCTCTCGTTTTCGAGGAGTACAGAAGTCGAATTTAAGACAGCTCTATGTCGAATTAAATAGCTTCGTGGTGTGGACGGGTGCGGGGTTAATTCGATGTAACGGCGCTAAATTCGATATAAACTCCTAGTGTAGACCAGGCCTAAGACATCTGCTCTAGGAATTATTTTGGGGGAAGTTCTATGGCCTGTGCTATACAGGAGGTCTGACTAGATGATCACTATGTCTCTTCCGACCATCGAATCTATAAATGGCTCAGAGCACTTGGGCAGTAGTAATGGATTATGCGGGCTCTCTCTCCTGGGTCACTGCTTTGAATCCAACCCAAGTTGATAGTGACTGAATGTTAATGTCATTTCATAGCTCCTTGGGTGAATTCCTGACCCTACTGAAGTGAATGGAGTTTTGCCATTGACTTCAATGAGGCCAGGATTTCACCCTTTGAGGCTCCAGTATGTGAAGTGAGTAAGGGCCCGACTCAGCATCCATTGACTTCAATGGGCATTTGACTCAGGCTCTTAGGCCGAGATTTTTTAAAGGTATTTAAGTGTTCTTCTGCTCAGTGTCACACTGCCTAAGTGATTTATATGGCTGAGTCCCAATTTCAGAAAGTCAGTGAGACTTAGCTCCTAAATCACTGTTGAAAATGGGACTTGGGGGATGTGACCTGTAGAGAAGATGGCTGCCTGACTCCTGGTCCCCTCAACCCCCACACACTAAAACTCCTCAATTAAGCGCTCCCAGGTATCTAAAGTCTGGAATATTAAAGGTAAAATGGGTGGGTTTGTTTTTGTTTTGCATAGAGAAGCACTCAGAGGCTGTCAGTCTATTGGGCATCAATTAGCAGCTGAACCATCACTGATTTTTCATGAACTCTATTAAGCTTGTCCCCCTGAATGTATGAGGGCTTATCCTTAATGAACCCTCCAAGAGAATTAAGACTTTGAGGCATTTAAAATCAAACGGATATCATAGAGCTTTCCTTCAGGAGACCCATTTAAGGATTGAAGATGCAGACATAATTACAAAACTATGTGGGACATGAATATCACTCTTCTTTCAACTCCAGAAGCAGGGAAGTAGCGATACTAATCCACAAGAGCCCAACTTTTCAATTTATTCCATCATGGCTGGATCCAAAGAGGAGCTACATAATAACTGAAGGCATTTTCAATAGTAAGAGATTATTTTTGGGCAGGGCATATAATCCTAATAGTGGGAATGCACCCTTTATCACAGAACTAGTTGACATTATTTCCCCTAGAACGGATATCCTAATTGTACTAGGAGATTGTGGATGATGTCACAGACAAATCTAAGTGTATCTAGGTAATAAGCTCAGGCCTTTGCAAACCATTTGTTATCCCTACTCAAGGATATTGGACTAGTGGATATTTGAAGACTAAGAATCCCATGAAGTAGGACTACACATATTTCTGCATGTCTGGAGGCAGACATGAGTAATATCATGTCTGATCATGCTCTAATTTCTTTTCACACAGATACTGGTCATAGTACTACAAGATCCTCAAGATGGAAGTTAAACTCACATCTACTTAGAGACCCTAAATTTCTTCAGATGATTGAAACATCCATTACCAGCTTCTGGAAGGCAAATACAAATACTGGCTCCTCCACAACAACTTTATGGGAAGCACTGAAGGCTACCTTAAGAGAACAATGCATACAATTTGCATCTGAAGAGAAAAAAGAAAGCAATAAATTACTTAATTCTTTAGCAGAGGAGGTTGCCAACTTTGGGGGGGGGAAGGAAACATAAAGAAGACCCTCAAAGTAATGAGCTGCTGCACTCTCTCATTACCTCAAAATACTAATACAATGAATGTACGTCCACCCATGCTTAATTCATGCTTAGCGGAATTAAACAGAGGCATTATATGGGAGTGGGGAGGGAATAAAGTGAGGAAAATTTAAAGGACTTCATCCAAGAACACCATAGCCTCTTTGCTACAGCACAATGGTCTTTCTGTATTAGAGTCTGATAAAATTAACAGACCATTTAAAAACGTTTATGAATCCCTTAACGCATCTCATGGTGAGCTCAGTTCTAATCTATTAGACCAGTTCATGGAGGGATTATCCTAAATACACTGTTGCTACCTCAGACAGATTTTATGGAGGAACATCTCTCTTTACTAAAAGTTAAGCGGGCAATTGGCTCACTCAATTCAGTCAAAGCATCTGGGTGTTGTGGTGCTCCAGCAGAATTATATAGGACATTTATTAATCCCTTAGTTGGGATACTGTCGAAAGGCTATAATGAAATATTTACAAAAGAAAAAAGACAAGGACGATCTTCATAATGGTGACTACTGTCCCCATGTCTCTGTTGAGCACAGATAATAAAGTTCTGACAAAGATTCTTGCTTCTCACCTAAACAACATTGCCCCGTCAATCATCCAGGCAGACCAGGTGGGTTTCATATATGACATTAGCCATGGACAACACTCAAAAGATCTTCCACATAATCCATCAGGCACAAACAACTGATGCTCCAGCTGCTACCCTTTCATTAGCTGCCAGAAAGGCCTTAGATCAAGTGGAATGGCGATACCTACAAGCAATCCTGAGAAAATTAGGATTTGAACCTAAATTTCTGACCTAGAGTGATGATATTTACAAATCACCCCCTGCCTCTGTTCTGACAAATGGTGTCCTCTCCTCCACTTTTCAGTTAAACTGATGAGCGTGTCAGGGGTGCCCTCTATTGCTTCTATTATTTGACATATATGCTGCTAGTTGTTGTACGGCTATCAGACAGACACAATCCACTGAAGGAATTACCATCTGGGATAAAGATTACAAGATTAGTCTATACACAGAAGATATCCTGCTTATGTTAAAAACAAACAAACAAAACCTTTCCTCTTCCATTCCACCACTACTATCTGCAACTTTGGTGAGCTATCCGAATTTCAGATAAACTGGAACAAGTCTCAAGTGATGGATATTTCTCATAGTCTAAATCCATCTCAAATACAATCAACCATTCTCCTTACATTGGTGCAAAGAAATAAATTACCTAGGCATCAGGATATGCTCTGATTTAACAAAAATAGTATGTGCAAACATGGATGCCATACTTCGAGAACTGACAAAAGGTTGCTCACTATCAATATATTTTATTGAGAAAGGTAGACACTATTAAAATGAATGTAGGAGCAAGATGTAGGAGCAACTTAATTCCATTTAAATTTCCTTCTTCAACTTTTATAAGAATAAACAGAGTTGTACAATTCTTATGGGTATCCCACAAGATACTTAAGTAATCAGGGTCAAATGAGGGACATGGGTGTGGGATTACCTGATCTGTGTTTATATCATCTGGCTTTTCAATTATGATTTTTAATAAAATGGTTCTGTCATACCAACTTTTCCCAAGCCCCATCATGGCTGGAGACTTTCTCTCTGCACTTCTATTTTTAAAATGGTTGTCTGCACCTTTCAGAAAAAACACAATATGTACCTCCTCTTGGAGCGTTCTTCAGAAAATCAAGTCCATTACTACTTCTGATCTCACCAACTTTTCTTCCATGCCAATCTACTATAATCCAAGATTTAAACTTGCTAATAGCTTGAAATTCAAATCCACCTGGCTACCCAAGAGCATATTAACCATAAAAGATATTGTTGAATGGACAATTCAAGCCTCCTTCACATATCTTTGTGATAACTATTAGCTACCAACAGAGCAAGGTCATTTCTAACCTTAGATTCAGATTTAGAAATGAGCTGGGGAATGGTTGGCAGGCCATAAACAACACGCCACTTGAAGTGCACCTTAAAAAGTATGTTAATCAAAAACATTTTGTGGGTAACATACAAATGGCTGAACCCCTTTATTTATTCTACTGACTGTACCATAATGGGAGAAGGAGCTAAACTTCTCCATTTCCTCGGACAGATAGGAAAATGTATGCAGAACATCTAGTTCTTTGTTTTTGTTTCTCTTTCAGAACAAAAATCTACATAGATATTATTGGACTCCTCAGTGATTGCATAAGACTGGACTTGCCGCACATAGTATATGTTGGAAATATGACTGCTTCAATGCAAACCTGTCTCGTATAGTCTTTGAATGTCAAAGTATATCCATGTTTTCATGTGGTGTTCTATAAGACAATTAGGAAAGGGGTTTTCCCTATGTCAAACCTCTGTGTTTTGGACATTCAAGATCTATCCTGTTCAAGTAATGCAAGGAACTGGATTACTGCAGCACATATAATGGCCAAAAAGTCATTTTACGAAAATGAAATGTGCTCTTTCCCCCACATTCTTTGATGGGCTAACTGAGCTAATCAACACTGTCCTCATGGGAAAACTCACATTAATCTATAGAGGCAAAAGATCCAATTATGAAGACCTTTGGTCTTTCATGAGATCATTACAAACTGACTCCAGGTTGATTGGGCTTTTGATAAGTCTCTTTTTGTGTGTGTTGGGGGTGGAGTTTAGAGAATTATTGATCATAGCTATAACAGGAGTATTTAAGAATATGTCATGCTGTGTTATTGTTCAATCCATACTCTGGCTGTGTTTTGCCATTGTATATGAATATGTCTGTTTGACTATGTTAGAACTTCTGAGAAAAAAAGAGAAAATGGGACCTAGACGTTGCAACACTGAGCCAGTCTGAGCCTTAGTGATCTCTCACCAATTCCAAGAAGACCGATGCCCACCTCTCCACAGAGAGATCAAAGGCAGCATGCATGGGACTGAAATACTGAACTACCTCCTCACTTTTGGAAGTACTCCTTCCAGAGCAAGATTGAGACACTACTGCTGCCTTTGCTGGGTTTGTTCTGTGGATACATTTACACAGTGAAAATCATTAGCATTTTTATATAAAGATAATAAAAATAGTTGTCAGTCCTCATGTTCCTACAATTTATGGCTCTAAAACACTAGGGCCAGAACTTTAAGACATGACATGTAATTGTGAGTGCCTCAGCTTTTTTATTCCCAACTTGAGACACTTCTCAGCTGGGCACCCAAAAATCAGTGGCCGTGCTTGGAAATTTTGGCATAGCTGTCTAAAAATGCAAGATGAAAGGTGTAGTACTGGCTTCAGCTCATGTTCCATGCCAGTGGAAATGAGCACAGACCCTAGAGCTGGAACACAAAGTGGCAGGAAGTCAGCCAAGGAAGTTAATGTGATGGTGGAAAGTGACAACAACCTGCTTCCCAACAGCCATGTTGTCCATTGGAAGCTTGCACAATCCCAAAAGCTGACCAAGGAGGGGACAACCAGAACAGCCACGGGATGTACTAATTCAACATATCCCATTAGCAGCCTCGTCCAGTGGGAAGCTATGGCAGAAAAGTTGGTGACAGGCTGGCCCAGGGATGTATAATTTACATCTTGTTGTGCCAGCCAGAGTGAAGCTGGTCCATAAAAGTCCTCTCTCACATCTCCCTCTGAAACTTGATTATTGAGACAACTTTATTATCTATGATGGAAGATACTCTTTAAGGAACAAAAAATTATTTTTACTGTTGAAAATTGCAAAAAAGGGTTCAAAGAATGTTGCTAAAAACTTTTTTTAAAAAATATCTACCACTCTATAAACTGGTTGAACAATAGCAAAATATTTTTGCAAAAAAATAGATTGAAATTTTGACAAATGTCAATGAGCTATATACTAAAAATAGATGGACTATATCTCCATTTAGCTAATTGTGTCTTGCTATTCTTTTCTCCCAAAACAAAACCCTCCACCTTGGTGTGAGCAGGAGCAAATCCTCTTAATTCAGTGAAATTATGCTCCTTACACAGGGATGCATTTGCTTTTAGGACCCTGCAGAAACTTAGCAGAGGGCCCCTTTTCATTTTGCATTCTTTAATCTAACCTAGCTATCATATCAAGCCATTTGTAGCAGGTTCATCACTCTAGAATTTGAGGGCTTTTATAGCAGAGATGTTGGACTCTCTCATTCATGACGAAATGACTAAAGAAAGTTACAAGTTAAATTAGGGATGAGCTAATTGTCTCAGATAAAATAATAAACCAGCTCAATCTTCAAACACACCCTTAAAAAAAGAGCTAAATCCAAACAGAATCTTTATTGAGCCCCCCTGAAAAAGGGGAGGGAGGGCTGTTTTTATTGGCTTGGGAGCAGTAGTCTCATAGAAAGACTTACTTGGTAGCTAGAAATTGCAGTACCACAACTCTCGTGAGTTGTTCAGACTTGAGAGTGTTGGATAGTCTGAGTAAGCATCCAGACTTTTGGATGCTTATCCAGACTGAAGCTGAACTTCCAACATCTGATGGATGCCTGTCCCTAATGTAAATATCAAGGTGCAGCCATGCCTCATTGTAATGCATGCTTTCCATGGGTATTGCACTTGTTAGAATGCACAGCTCAGGCATCTACCTTTAAAACCATTTAGATATGCTGAAACCCACCTAGGAATTAAATGGGACAAAAGCATGCTGAGAACGCCGTTGGAGGTTTAATTACCTTCTGCATTTTCTCTTTAGTGGGAGTTCTGAATTCTGTTGGAATAAAACTTCAGTCTCCACTGTATTGAAATATTGTTTTTTTTTTAAATTTTTTAGCACTCCAGTCATTGTCTCCACTTGACTAAGACATTTCTGTGCTGAAGCGGGTGCATTTACTTTTCAAGTATTATTTTACTAATCAATTGAAAAATTACCTCCATGAATGACAGAAGTGCAGACCTTTGGAGTATTTCATTAAAAGGAACAAACATTAATTACAAATCCAGCCTAACCTTTTGCAGACATAAATTATGGGACTGATCTATTTTCTCCGTGGTTAATTGCAAGCAGAGAGTAGCTCTTTAAATTATTATCTGTAAGGCATGAATGAAATTAGAATTTATTGGGTGATATTCTGAAGATTTATTTGTACCTAAAAAACCTGACAAAGGTAGTATTGGCCACACATTACATAGCGGTATAGCAAAACCAGTTAAAACATCTTTGAGGCTCCAAATTGGCTGACCAAGATCACTATCAAAGGTTGGATATTAAGGCCTAATATTAAGACTTTACTGACAGTATATTAAAGCTGCTGGAGATAGCCAATATTGCCCAAGTATTTCTATTGTAAGCCAACATTTTTGGTTACTCATAACTTTCCAAAAAGTTCACCTCATGGGTAGAAATTTTCCACTCATGGTATTTGCTGGAAGGTAAAACAGCTCAACTATTTTCTAGTGAAATAAAATACACTTTCCCCATGATAAAACAAAAACAGCTAGTTTGATGTAGTGGGGGATCAAACTGAAATCTGGGAGAGAAATAGCCTTCTGTGAGCAAAGTGATTGACTGCTCTGGTGCAAACTGGTTTTGATTTGAGCTTCTTTCATGCACAAAGTATGATTTTCAGAGGTGTACAACAACGGCAATATTTTTGTAGTGATCATGTTGCGTGATTACCTCACAAGTTTTAAGAGGTGGGCATGCTTGTTTTATTCTTCTCTTCTTTCTAAAATATCAGGAGTTTCCAAAGTCTTGTCTTCCTTATTTTTTTGGTAGAGGACTAGAGAACTGGAGTAGGAGCTTTCCCAGGTCCCAGCTAAAGGAATGAGAGTGTTGTATCTTTCTCAAAGAGAGTCTTTCTCCTAATTTTTTTTTCAGGCATTTGAAGTAAGTAGGAGCTAATGAAAATAAACCCAAACCCAAAGTTTTAAACAGACTTACTAAAACTCCTTGCCTGTCTCTATTGATCCAGTCCATTCAGGTTTCCTAACCTACCAGTTTTCCAAGGAGTCATCCAACAAAAAGACGGAAGTCATTATCTAACATTTCTCATGTAAATGACAAGAATAATAAATAAATACATACATACATACATACCAACCATCACCACCACCACCACTTTTATTTCAAGTCCTTTCAGGCTGTATTCACACAAAGAAAGAGCAAGGGGACAATAAGCCCAACTGGAGAACACAAAATCTATCTAAATAACCCAGACTATGAAAAAAAGCCTGTTTTGATGTTTAGTAAGTAAGAACAGAAAAGGACGAAGCCTTTTCTGTTTTCCATATTGTACCATGGAACAATTTTCAGCAGAGCCATCTACTGGTGAAGTCACTCCAATATTGTTACAAAACATGTGACATCAAAGTAATTTCCATGGCATATTAAAAGCACTAGTACCTAGATAGGCTAGATTAGATGCAGGACATGATGACTTTATGTAAGGAATAACTAGCTGGAGCAGATGTAAAAAACAATTTTTTTTACATATAAAGGACACTAGTAATGAAAACGGGGAAAAAACATATGGACTATATATAATATGTTGGCAGATTTTACTCTAGAGAGAGCTTGCAAAAAAAAATAGAAGAAAAGAAAAGAAACCAAAATCCTTTACACTGGAAATAGTAAACCTTGCTTCCATGAATATTGGAACACACAGAAGCACGTATTGAAAGAAATACCTCAACCACCACTGCTTGCCTCACTTCTCTAGCTTTCTTTTACCAAAGGGGTCAATCATTAGTTATATAGCGCATCAGAAAACTTAGCCTGCTTGTCGTTTAATTTACTTGTGTCATGATATGATTCATACCAAAGTTCTCATAGCATTCATGATTAATACAGAATACTGCATTAGCTTAAGACACACTTTAGCACCCTCTATGTATTATGTGACTACAGCCTAATCATAAATATGGAACATAGTTATGCCTTTCAGTGCTCGTTTTCAAAAGGGCCTAAGTGAACGTAGAGCCCATTAAAAGTCAAAAGCACCTTAGGCCCCTTTGAAAATTTTACCCTTTGAAACTAATCTAGTCTCCCATCTCCACGGCCACACAGGTTCCCTGGTAGTGAAACTGCTGCAACTCTACTGTGCAGGGTGCGGTCTGAATCTGTGGGTGCCCACTCAGAGAGGCCCTTGGTATGGCAGCACGCAAGGGATGGTTGGAATCAGGGCAGAGCTATCCTGGGAAGAATTTGCTGCTGTGCAGCTCTTCTAATCCTTGCTCTATGCCAGGTATTCAGTAAGGCCAGGAAATGATATTGCAGGCAGCGGGTTGAAGATGTCTTTGTGGTCTGTTCTGTAGCCACCCTATCATTTATTGAAAGATTAGATATTGAGCCACAGTAACTGGGAATAGTTAGCCCTGATTAGGAGTTTGGAGAACTGGGAAAAGAGAACTACTCTGAAGCCTGCAGGAATTAGAGAGACCACTCTGCTTAGCCCTTGTGAAGCTAGTATTTTCTGTCTGTTATCCTAATATTTTGTCATGTTTTAAAAGTAGGGAGTTAAAGATTGATCTGGAGCCTGGGAAAAGCACTCAAGCAGGAAGACCACTTGGGACAGAGTGAAACTTTTTTTAAACCATTTTGCATGAGAAAAGGAGGCCCTGACAATCCTGTCCTTAGAGATATTATATGTAACCTATTTCCCAGCGCACCACATTTAAACCACTGGCCTGTTTGTTTCATATCAGCAAAAATGAAGACAGGCATATTATGGAGGCTCTCCCCACCTAATATGCCTGAATCCTAATTTTTGAAGGATTTCACTGAAGTTGGCAAACCTCTCAATCTTACAATGAAGAATATACTGCTCAAATCATAACTAAAATTAAACAAGTATTCTGACCACTTTCCCCCATGAAAGTCTAGTTGTGAAATGATATACACTTTAAATTTCTTGCCAGAGAGAACTCCCCTCCCCCAACAGAGCTAGTGAGAATCACAGGAATAAATATGACTTGTATTTGACACCTTGAGAGTTGGTATACATATTAGGAAGAGACACCTTGAGAACTGTGTGAATCTAACACCAGTGTAATTTACAAAATGAAAAACCTTAGAGTAGAATAGGCATGATGCTGGATAAATCAGAGGTTTAAAAAATAAAATAGCTTATCATCTCCAAATGGATGGAAAAGCTATGAAAGAAGGAAGAAGAAAGATCCCTTATTCAACTGCTCTAGAATTTGCTCAATAAGAGATCTTTCCTTCAAAAACTTTGCTTAAGAAAGGTATCTCATAAATCAAAATTCACCTTACAAAGTATTAACAAAAAAGTAGAGAAATTTTGATTCATGTCTAGGTATTAGAAGAGACATATTTACCAACGCCTAGTTTGTTTTCTCAATACAGGCAAATAAACTATTGAAACACTAACACGGACCACATCCAAGGAGTATTAAAGGTGCTCGGCCAAGTAAAACGTTTCCTTCTTGCATGAAGCTAGAACAGCCAATCCTACAGTCAGTGGCTTAAATGGAAGATGCATATGAAAAAGGAGGGCAGGATTGGACCTCTGCAGGGATAGCCTCAGTTTAGAAAAAGGAGTTGCAGAAATTAAACTGAGAAATATTCACAAATTGGCTTCACCAAGAATTTTTTCCCCCTAAAAATAAATGTGGGGAAGAGGGGTCCTGAATGTGATTCAAGCAAAACCTGGCTTTGGATATGAAGTGTGGTCTGATTAACAAAATCATACTGAAACAAGTATTATTAAGGCTGGGATTTTCAAAGGAGCCTAAGTGAATCAGGTACCCAGATCCCATGGAAATTCAATGGGGACTGAGCACCTAACTCCCTTAGGCCCTTTGAAAATCTCAGTCCTAATGAATATTAACTGAATTGGGATCATGTTATCAAAGATTGGAAGAAAATGTCTACATGTAAATAGCTTTCTTCAGCTATTTTAGCTCTTAATTTCTTGGCTTTTGAGAGTTTACCATCTCAGATTAAATGTGCCCTTCCAGATTTCTCGATGTATATACATATAATGAGCATCCTATAAAACTTGCCATTTATTAATATTTCTGGTCGAACTTTATTTGCAATAATTCCCCATTACAAGCAGAGATAATACCACAATCACAATAAATGATGGTAAAACCAGTAAAGGACAGAGCTATACATGTCTGTGTGAAAGAAGATTTTAGCCAAATTCTCAGTCACAAAATATACACAGGTGTACCATCAGTTCAATATCTCTGGCCCATAGTTATTATTACAACACTTTCTAGTATGGGTTGCAGCATTTCATGGCAGGTGATGTACCTCTCTCAGAAGTAAAAGTCAGCAGGTCACACGTAAGTTTGGCATGACATGATATATAGACTGTTCTATATGAACACCTAGTTGACATGCCAGAGCTGAAAAGCTGACAAGTGATATGACATTCACTTCACCGAATGGCAAGCCATGGGCCACAAAATGCAGTAATACCTTCTTGTAATTTACATCAATAATTTTCATTCTATTCTGTTTCTCATGCATGAAGTTCTGAAACAGGTAAAAATGAACAATATTACCTTCTCACAGATGAAAGAATATTTATGGAACAGTGTGATGCAGCTGTTCAAAGCTTTCTAAACATGTTAGCTCCTGGCTGTGTTACCAGTTTACCTGATGTCCCTCTGTTCTAGACTTTACATTTGTATCTGGAGTGGAATGTAGGTAAAAAACCTACTTGGCCAGACAGCCTACGAGCTTACATAATTGTTTTCAAAAGTAACTAATGAGCCATCTAAGCCCTTGACTGGTAGTGGAATTCCTACTAGTGGTCACTCCATTTTGCATGTTTGCAAAACAAAGAACCAACATGACTTTTTCTGATAGCAAAATATTAATAACTTAGGTGTTTTTTTTCAAAAACAATTTTTTTTTTGGCCAAGTTATGTCCCCAGTCTGAGATCTGCTACCACAGACATGTGGCATGAGGATCTGCACTTTCAAGACAATGGTGGAATACCTGACAGATCAAAAGTTACAGTAAGTTTGTAGGCTGCTGTTAAGCCCCTCTACTAAAATCTTTACAATAAAGTAACTAGTAAAAGCTGAAGTCAGAGGCTTTCTTAAAAGGGGCAACATTGGGACAAAATATTATTGAGAAATTAAATTTACTTTGGATTAGTTTCATGTAAACACACATAAAAAATCAACTTCTCAGAACTCACATGAAAAACATAATGTAGTTAATATTAAATACACTGATTACACAACCTATTACTTTTACAGTTTATGCTGCTATGTCCTTGATTTCAGTCCTGTTTTGCTTATGATTAATGAATGACTCACCTTGAGTACTTTGTGTTTATTTCATACCTCATTATGAATTTGAAAAGGTCATTTGTTCTTTGGAACTAGAAGGCAAAACATCTTTGCAAGCAGCAAAATGTTGACAAATTTAAACTAGACACTTTTGTGTAACGAACTTACTGCTACCCATTTTTTAAAATCGCATTGCTTTACGTTTTCTAAAAAGGTTCTAAAACTGTTTCAAGAGCTTGCATGCCTCTTATTCCCACAGAACATGGGATGATAATTTGGGCATATACATGTTATGTGCATGCACGCACACACACGAATATATATGAAATCTGATGTACTTTCTCTTTTAACTTGTCAGGTGTAATACTATAATAGCATATTATTTATTTATGCTAACAGTTGCCCACTTACTGCTGATAGTTATTCATGTGGGACCAAATTCTAGTCCAGTAGAAGTTAATGGAAGTTGTGTCTCCATTTAGCCCACAATTGTTAAAAACCAAAAGTATACAATCAATATTTTAAGAAAAACAAAGTAGGTTGCTTTTTTTTAACTACCAGCTCGTGCTAGAACATGATCGTTTAGTCTCCCGAGGGCTGTAATACTTTGATCCAATTCCGGTTGTTGGGTTTAGTATGCAGGAGGCTTGGTGGTGCTGGCAGCCTATGATATACACTAGGTCAGATTAAATGACCTGGGGTCCCTTCCAGCCTTAAACTCCAGCAGTCTCTAGTTGGCATAACAGGCCCTAGAGAGAATTTACAACCTGGCGGGGAGGGATAGCTCAGTGGTTTGAGCAGTGGCCTGCTAAACCCAGGGTTGTGAGTTCTATCCTTGAGGGGGCCACTTAGGGATCTGGGGCAAAAATCAGTACTTGGTCCTGCTAGTGAAGACAGAGGACTGGACTCAATGACCTTTCAGGGTCCCTTCCAGCTCTAGGAGATAGGTATAGCTCCATATATTAAAATGTAGAGCCACCCCTGAGAGTGCTTTAAATTACACCAGTAGCCAAAGCAGCCCCCAGACACCACAATGTTACGGTAGCATAAAGATGGCATTGAGCCATGGTTGCTTCCCCTCAGCAGTGCTGAGCAGAGCCCTGGCACAGCGGAGGATCTGGGCCAGCGACGTAAGAGAATACAGACCAGCATCTGTCCTTACTAGGCATCATTTAACGTCTTTGTTGTTTTCCTCATTCACCCAATTTGAAAGATATGTCCCCAAAAGAGAGCTTGAATATAGGGCAGAAATCATTAGCCGCAATCGTCCCCTCACACCATCTTTGCACTGGTCTGATGCCACTGACTTCAATTCCCAATTTAAACTAGCATGAGAGGACAATCAGACCCATTAGCATTTCTCACCTCTAGAACCTAAATGCTTGAGAAGCATAGCTATATATATTTGGAGCTGCACTGCCTGAGAACCAGTGACTGAGGCATTATTACACAGTTGTATAAGGCAGTGGTTTTTAACCTCTGGTCCGCAGACCCCTGGGGGTCCACAAACCATGTCTAAGATTTCTAAAGGGGTCCACACCTTCATTTGAAACTTTTTAGGGGTCTGCAAATGAAAAAAGGTTGAAAACCACTGGTCTATGGCATAGTGCCCCATGGCCAGTGGGTCTAATGAATCTGGTAAGCAGTGGCGGCATTTGACCCAAATATTTCACCAAGTACTGTCTTCTCTGTGCCTCATCTCTCAGACTTCCAGTGGCCAACTGCTGGCAGGAACATCTCCCCCTTCCCCCTATTTTTGCTCAGTTAAATTACAGCTGTCCTTTACAGAGGTGCACTTGGGTTGGATGCTGGGGCTACATTTGATTAAGAGCCAGCAAGATTTAAAGGACTTTAGTTGATTTTTACATTTGTCTTTATACAGTCAATTGCATAATTGCTCACCATGTATAATATTCAGGCATATTTGTGTTACAAAGGTCAATAGTTTAAGTATTGTGTCATCACTTAAAATAATGTAACTGAGAATGATTTGTAACTGCCGTCTGACCTTCAGCCTCTGGTTTGCTTAATATTGTGGCTTTAAGTTTTCCCCCAATTTGTTCAGAACTTTTTGTACCTTGGATTATTAATCTACAACTAAACATTGTCCTTGGTGTTCATCTAGCTGACGATGTTTGGATCCAAACCAAATCTATTATCTTTTCTTTGAATTTTGTAAGCACATTAATTCCAACTCTTTATTCAGGCTTCTTGTTCTCTACAATTTCATTGTAAACTGTGCACATGGGGAGGACATTGCTTAGTCTTTTGAGATCAGTGATTAAACCACTTTTCACAGATGATGAACTTTAGATCCTTGTGGACAGTATCTCCTTATGTAAAATTAACTAAAATCAAACTCTCTGTTTCTTAAGGGTTCAGTTCAGCCACACTTATTCATGTCAGGTAGGATAGTACTGCTCGGAGTGAGTGGCCATAATTGAAGAACAGTACAGTGACAAATGTAGCTCGCTATGAACAAATGGCAAATTTTATGTGAGTTAGGGGGGAGGTGATGCTAATCAGAAATCAAACTGTCATATTCCAATAAGAAAAACTAAGTTTAGAGTGGACCTGGAGATGGTAATAGGGAACAATGTAGGTCTAAACTGACTACTGCAACGATGCAATTCAATCCCAGTGTAAAGCCAGTAAAATCAACAGAGTTACACCAGTGCAGAACTGGGTAATACAGGGTGAATTAGGTTCAGTGATTTCATCTACTGTAAGTAGTTTCTTACAAAGGCAATTCTGGGAGAAAATAATTGACTTAATTATTACTAAGGAAGTTTACTTTTCAAGGTAGATGTTTAGAGATGACAGCTTGCAGGCAGTTGGATACATGCATTATCTCTGACACAGGGAAAAATGTAGCTGCTTTTTGAAGGTCCATATTTTTTTGCAACATAAAAAAGTGCTAAGCCACATTTCCAAGATATACCCAGGTTACACTTACGAATCAACTCTAAATGGCTCAAGGGATCAGTAGTTCCTATTCAGCTGTCAAAATAGAGGCGACCTCCTTTGAGCTAGTTCCAGATAGATGCAACCAAATTATTATTATAACAGAGGTGCAATGTATATTTGGTTAGAACATCTGTGTTTTAAACCAGGGGTTCTCCACCTTTTTCTTTCTGAGCCCCCCCCCCAATCTGATAGAAAAACTCCATGGCCCACCAGTGCCATGACTGTTTTTCTGCATATAAAAGCCAGGGCCAGAGTTAGAGGGTAGCAAGCAGGGCAACTGCCTGGGGCCCCGTGAAGCTAAGTTGCCGAGGATTTGGCTTCAGCCCCAGGTGGCAGGGCTTAGGGTCCCAGGCTTCAGCCCTACACGATGGGGCTTTGGCTTTCTGCCCTGGGCCACAGCAAGTCTAACACTGACCCTGCTTGGCAGACCCCCTGAAGTCTGCTCGTGGCCCCGGGCCCCTGGTTGAGAACCACTGTCTTAAACAACTTTGTGTAATTCAGTTCCCCCTGCATACTATGTTGAGGATCTCAGAGGCCTTCAGGTATTGAGTATAAAAATAACAAAATTGCACTGAAAATGTATTTTTTTATTATTTTACTTCAGAAATCTAGGCCTTCTCAGGCAGAAGAAATCTTCCAGGTTAGAGTGAAAGTGATTAGTTTGTTTCACATTATGATGAAAGGTAAAGGAATTTTCCCAGTATATTATTGAATTACAGTTTTTCTTACTGAGGGGAGATAACGTTTGAGACAAACACTTCACATCTGTGATTGTTCCAGTGGGACAGCAGTCATGCAACGTTCTTATAGCATATCTCTTTACAACCCACACAATTGATATCATATATAGGACATCTAGGAGAGTGTCACCCTATTTATATGGTGACTCATAGGATATTTATATTTCCTTGAAATACAATGATATTAGATTAGTGCAGGTTTCTGACAATATTAGATTAGTGAAGGTCTCTGATTCCCCCCCCCCTCCATCTATAGAGCACCCAAAGCCCACTGAAGTCAATAGAAGACTTGCTTTGACTTCCATGGGTTTTGGATCACACCCTTATAGATTTGTCTTCAGTAGATTTCTGTACCTTGAGGAGTGTCCACACTAGCTTTTAAAACATGTTAAGCACCTTGAATTAACAGGCAGTCAATTAACTGAAGGTACAAAAGTCTTGAGAAAACAAGTCCACAATGCCTGAATCCTCTAATTGATATAAATACAAGAGACAAATAGGAATAACAGGCACCTATCATCTTGGTATCCAAAAACGGAACCAAGGTATAAAATCAAAACCAACAGACCAATTATCTATCTCTATCCTGCCAAATTGCAGGGTGTGTGAATTAATGTTCAAGAATCTGCTTTTGTTCCCTAGAGCTGACTGAGTTTTGTTTTTGCTACAGATTAGATTCTCAGTTTATAAGTAAAAGTTACTTGATTATGGTTTTGTTTGTAAAAGGCAAGTCATGACAAGTGATAAAACCTGATTTGCTGTTGTGTTATTTTAAATATCTCCTGCCCCAAATGGATTCTCCAGGATTAGAGCGTATCTTTTTTTCTTTACAACCCTTTCTTGGCTGTTGTGAGCTGAAAAGGACTTCACTGTAGAATACACTGTCAAGGCAAAGAGAAGACTGACACACATTTCACCATTCTATGGAACCCAAAGCCCTTTTTTCCCCCTCAGTACAATAGCACTTGCTATATATTTCTCTGCTTTTTAGGAAAGGGATGATCAGGTTTTCCAATGACCCTCAAATGCAAAGGTGTCTTTTGTGAGAAGATTACATCCTGAAGTGCCTGAGTCTATTTCTTAATCAAGCATCTATTACTTACCATAAATTCTCCAAAGCTTTCCCTTAATTCGAATCTTTCCATCACTGTTCGTTGAAAAACCTTTTCTCTTTTCAAACATTTGTCAGCTTTAGCACCCTACGACATTAATTCTAAATTCTAAGATCATTCCTGAGAGTGAGAAGATGGCAAGTTTTTAGAAGAATTACAGTTTAAAATAAACAAAAAACACCTCCTTCTCCTTCTCCGACATCTCCCCTCTCCCAAAAAACAAAACAAAAACAAAACCTCACACAGAAAGAAACCGAAATTACCTGAAACTGCTTGGATGCTGCAGAGTTGTAAGTAGTAGTAGCCAATTTCCCAGGATTTGTCACTTCTATCTGCAGCAAAGGATGTGACTAAATACTCACTCCTGTATCTAAAGTGAATTTAAAAAAGATTTTAATCAAGTTAGAAATCACAATGCCCAGGCACAGAACTTTTTGTTTATGACAAACATTTTCATTTGGATACTCACTACAGGCCTATAAATGGGCTGAGTCCCTATTCTATGCTCAATAGAGCACATGCATCCCAAGTTAATGTCCAGCCTCTGTTCCTGAGATTGGCCTTATTAGTAACTCAAAAAACCAAATGGACCTTAACTGGATCCATGTGCCAGCATGACTCAGCAGGAACTATCTGGAGGTTTTTAATGCAGGTTTTTAGCATCTACAATGACTCAACAGACAAGCCCTACGTTTCTATACTGGGTTTTGAGTTTGCTATCCTGTTGCATAGCCCTAAAAGATTTAGCAGTTTGGAAGTGAATAATTTCCTGCTGTTTACAAACTGCTAGAGAATGAGAACAAATCCCTTTATCCATCCTCATGATATCAGAAGCTGCATATGTTTTTGCTTTGTTATCTTTGTTACCATAACAAATATAATTTCCCCAAAGCAATTTTATAACCAACACCTTTTCCTCTCATGTTTGATGCATATTAAAAGGGAACATTATTTATTTCAGTTTACGAAGTTGTACAGCAGCAGCCTGATGACACTGGAGTAACAGGATGCAAAAAAAGTTTGAACACAGAAAATGAGTGGACTGCAGCAGTTTTCAAGAAAACCATTCAATTGAGTGACTCTGCTGATATTCTATACTATGAGAACGGAGCTTCCAGAAATCTCATGTAAATGTTTATCTCATGAAGGGCTGGTTAATTTGAACAAAGGCCAAACCTAAAATTCTCCCAGCTAACCCACCCCTGTTATAGGCTGTCATTCACTTACGAGAGGTGTTTTGCTTTTTTACACCACCACTAAAAAAAAAAATATTCAAAAATGAACAAAAGTGGTGTCATTAAGTTACTGCACCATCAACAAATAGCACCCAATAATGTATGTCAGTGACTGAGCAACATTTGCCACCAATGAGTGTCATGCACACACACGCACACACGACGTGGTTACTGTTTATTAGAGCCTAACAGTATTTAGCCACATCAGAGCAGTACAAGTAGACTGCTACTAACTTATTTTTAATTTCAGCAGTGGTGCTATGTGTAACATAGATCTAACAATAACAATCAGTAGCCGCCACCACCACCGCCACCAAAATAACAGAGGCCCAAATTCTGCCCTGAAGCCCCACTGGGACTAGGGTGACCAGGTGTCCGTTTTTTGATCGAAACACCCGGTCAAAAAGGGATTATGGCGGCTCTGGACAGACCGGGCCGTTGACTGTCCAGTTGGCAGCGCCACGGGGCTAGCAGGCTCCCTGCTAGCCTCCGTGCCATGGGGCTCCTGGGAAGCAGCCAGCATTTCCCCCCTCCGGTGCCTAGGCATAGGGGCAGCCAGGGGGCTGAGCACGCTGCCCCTGCCCCAGTGGCTGTCCCATGGCCAATGGGAGCTGCAGGGGCAGCGCCTGCGGACGGGTCAGTGCGCAGAGCCGCCTGGCCGCGCCTCCGCATAGGAGCCGGAGGGGGGACATGCCGCTGCTTCTGGGAGTTGCTTGAGGTAAGCACTGCCCGGAGCCTGCATCCCTGAGCCCCCCCCTCCCGTGCCCCAACCCCCTGCCCCAGTCCTGATCCCTCTCCCTCCCTCCAAATACCTCGGTCCCAGCCCAGAGTCCCCTCCTGTACCCCAAACCCCTCACCCCCAGCCCCACCCCAGAGTCTGTATCCCCAGCCAAAGCCCTCACCCCCTCTTGCATCCCAACCCACTGCCTCAGCCTAGAGCCCTCTCCTGCACTCCGAACTCCTCATCTCTGTCCCATCCCAGAGCCTGCACCCCTTCCCGCACCGCAGCCCCCTGAGCCAACCCAGTGAAAATGAGCCAGTGAGTGAGGGTGGGGAGAACGAGCGACAGAGGGCAGGGGGATGGAGTGAGCAGGGGGAGGGGCCCTCAGAGAAGGGGCGGGGCATGAGTGTTTGGTTTTGTGCAAGTAGAAAGTTGGCAACCCTAACTGATACGTTTACCCTTGTGTAACTTCACTGATAATCAGTTCCCTGCAGCTTCACCATCAGTGTCAGAGGGTGGAATTTGACTCTACTTTTTGTGCAGAACCTAGAATTTGGGTGCCTAAACTCTCTTTTGAACCCACAAAATTGTGAGAGTTTAAGCTACTGTATAGCTGTTTAGATTCTGTGCCAACACATTTCAGAGGCAAACTTACTAATGCATGCATCCTATGTATTATGTGTGTGTGCGCCTAGGAAGAAGATAATGCAATACACTGTAGGGATAGGCTTAGAATATAGAATTTAAATGTTAAAAAAGTGAAAGGATGATTTAAGGGGCAGCTAAGCAGTCAGAACTATAGCAACTGTGAAGGTAAAGCAGTTACTCCGAATGGTGAACCATTTGCTTTCTAATGAAAACAGCCCTACTTGTCAGCAACATCTAGAAAAAATGATTTCTTAGTCAGAGCATGTAACCGAGGAAAGTAGCTTTTTTGCTATATGAGGTAATACACTCGAATGATGTATGACTTAGATAATAGTGCGGGTTAATGATCTTCAGCTGGATCGGGGAGTAAAACAAAGTAATTTCATAATACAGAGCATGATGGATTAAATCATGTTAATACTGGGTATATACATTAAAGAAAATGATCTTTCTGGCATACTAAATGGCAAAATAAAAAGCACTTTTAGTAAGTTATATGATTAATTAGTCTGCCCTTTTATTTATGTACCATGATAAAGTAAAATGTACTACTTCTGGTTACCTCCTAGGCAATTATTCTAAAAAGTGTATTAAATGTACCAGCATCACTGTATTGTACCAGTCCATCAGGAACACCAAAGTATGTCCCCATCTTTGTTATAAGTAAGGGATTCCCCTCCCCCCATTTATTAAAATAGAAGTTAGCTCATCACTCCTTCCTAAGGTTTCTAGAGGGCTTTTCTCCATGAGACATGATTTTGATCTCAATACAAAATTGGTCTGTGTTTGAGATCATTAACTAGCGGCATTGTTAAGAACTAGTACTGGGTAGTGAGAATTGGAATTCAAGTAAGTATCCAAAAATGTGAATGGTCACCTAAAGTTCATCCAAATTCTGAACTGTTTCAACCTTTTGCTTGCAAAACTGAGCTGGATACTTCGTTGTTTTCTCATTAGATTTCCAGGGCTTTTCATCTCAGCCAGAAAAAACCTGGAGGTAGCCTTTCAGAATTTAAAAAAATATTTATAATTAAAGAGAGGTGAAAGGGTTTTTTGTTTTTGTTTTTTGCAGGGGGGGAGGGGGAGAGGAAGGACAGGGGAGAGGAAGCTTGTATCACATCCTGCCAAGTTTTACCTCCCCTTCAAGAAGCCATTTCAAGAGCAGAAGAAATAAGACAAATTTAGTCCTAGATTTACCTGTAAGTGTCCAGTGTTCACTTCCTGGCTAACACTAGTCTGTGGCTCAGGCCCAGAGAGGGAAGCGCAACACACACTGACCAGTAGGTTACACATATATTAGCTGTTGGCTGACCTCTGAAGAAGAGTGACATCTGCATAAGAGCAATATGAAAAAATGCAAGCTCAATGCTCTAGAACTGTGGAACTGCTCAAGGGATGTTGTCTCCCACTCCCTACAACTACTAACCCTCTCCCCCTCAGTAATGCCATGTAGCCTATAGGAGCAAAAGATTAGGGAAAGAATCCAAGCCAATTGTCTTTTTGCTTTATTTCCCAGCCAGACCAGGGTAAAGGGGAGGCTGCCCTTCCTATTACACTAGGGATGTACTGAGTTTCTTCTCTTGAAGGTCATATGCCAGATGGACAGAGTGGTGTCAAAATGACTCCACCTCCAGTACAGCACAAGGCTGGGCTCAAATCACCATTATGTGGCTACCTCTAAGGAGGAAGCATCCCCTCAAAAAAGGAAGTAGCTTTCACATTACTGAGGAACCCAGGAAGCTATTGGATCGACGCTGCTCAGTAGCCTCAGAAACAATTACGGGTTGAATGGAGACGTGGTCCTCATTTTAAAACACTTGCGTGAAAGACGAGTCATTTAGAAAAATTAGTAAATTAAGAACAGTAACCTGTTAGCCTACTGAGGGAAACTCTTTGAAGACTTCCCCCATCCACAGTTCTGACAGCGTGGGTCAGTACTGCAAGTAGGTGTTCTAATCCTAGGTGTCTCTCTATTAGAGTCCACCAGAGACACCTGTTTTGTTTTAACAACCGCTAATCTCCCAGTGCTCTCTTGCAATTGTTTGGCTTTTTTTTCTCTGGAAACGGGACATCAAATCTATTTATATTGAATATATAGCAAACCATGGCAAATGTAAATCCATGTGTTTTAACCATTTGTTTTAACATCTGTACATTTTAACAATATGCCTTTAGCAAAGGAAACTCTTTGCCATCAAGTTTCGCAATGTAACTTTCCACAGGATCTCATTTTGGCAAGTGTGAGTACATTTAGATGGTTAAAGTTAAGGGTCTTTCATTCTCCCTACAGCACTTTCACTATGTTTAATTTTACTCAGCATTACAGGGAGTGATTCACGTGCACTGAGCAGGCCTCTCAATTTTCTATGTCTAGTGGAATATGTAAATAAGAAAAAAAGGTCCAGAAACTTTCATGTTTACAGTAGATTTTGCCAATATTGTTCTTTTTAATTACAAGAGCAGAATGATTCTGTGTATCTGTATTAAATGCTACTTTTTATACCTGAAGAAATCCTCCGAACCTTAATCAGAGGCTTTTAGAGGATGCTAATTCTAGCAGAACAGCAACAAATAGTGGGAAGTATGCAAAGAAATCTCAGCTTTGAAGTGTCTGACACATTTTGTTAGCTTTCTTTCAGAAATTTATTTTAATAAGATACTATAACTATTGGGTTAATTATTCTCATGTGTTTCTAAGAGGCCTTTGAGATTCAGAAAAACAGAGTGAAATTGACAGAAAACATACAGTAAAGCTGGATTTATGTTTCAGAAGTAGAAAAAAATTGAACACCCCAAGGTCTAACTCCTTCACTGCAAATCATAAAGGGATTTTAAAGGCATGTTAGAAGAAATACCTTTATCAAAAGAAAGCAATGGCATTAAAATATGGAAGGATGGGTGAACTGTATCGGAGAGTGGAGATGTACAGGTTCTGAGGAATACGAAGTGTTGGTCTAAAATAACTTTCAATTGTTGTTACATTTTAGACTTTGTAGGAAATAACACAGTGCAGAAGTGTGACTTTAAAATTAGCATTTGAAAGTGCCTGTGATGTAGGTGAGGGTTTTTAACAAGCAGTGGGATTTGAACCTAAAATTACATTAATTTATTTGCCGCAACAAAATTAGGCTGATTAGTTATTGTTCAAACTCATTTGTTAAACAAAAGAAAAGCCTTTATATTATATAAAAAAATCAGCATAGCAGGCACTCCTTGTAGTCCATTACTGTTGACAAGACTTGACTAGAAATGCAAGATATGTATAAAGAGTAATTTTGTCTCATTAAACGACAACACTAGTGGTTCCTCTTCATCTCCTTAATTCATTTCTTATAGTTTTTCTTGTCACATCCACTTGTTTTATGGCTTACTAACTTGCAAGTTATGGTTGTAATTTATGGTCAAAATTGAGTGGTAGCAAATCACAGAATATTTTCATTGATTACCCTAAATTGTCTAATCTCCTGTATGTTTTTAGGACTTGATTGGGTGGTATTTACTGATTGCCTTCATCTAATTTAAAAATCAATCAATAGCAACAATGAGAGGTGGTGGATAAATCGAGTCTAATGCAGCATAACTGCAGCAAATATCCATCAAAGGCTCATTCTCCATCAAATTTGTGGGAAGTTTTAATACATAAACCAAAATGTCTAAAAGCTTTACTTCTAGAGCATATCATTTTAAAATTGTGCTCTGCAGCGTGACATCTTATTGCTCTTATGCTGTCTATTTAGGGTGATTTTCCACTGCTAAAATGAACATATTTCACTACAATAAAACTGTAGCAAACGAGAAAAAAATGTGATCAGCTTTGGTTTAAAGGCACTTTGTTCCATCTTCCTCAATATTATCTGTGTATAATAATGGGAATTAACATAACATCAGCTTTTCTTATAAACTGTGTGCATTTTCCCAGAGATAAACAGTCTAATAAGTGTCTTGATGGAAAATTTGCTTTCTACATTGAGAAATCAATTCATGAAAGTTGTTCCTTACATTGTTGTATTTTGTGTGTGTATGCACACATTATTTAGTGCCTAAAGTTTGCTATGGCAAATATGAAAGAAGGCAGCATGTTAACTTCTTGACACTGTCAGTGCAAAGACACATCATGCAGTGAGACAGGTTTTTGTCTGCCTTCTGCTTTTTTTTTTTTTTAATTTAACAAAGACACCAAGAATTTAGAGTGCCTCTTTCTAAACTTCCATGAGAAAACAGTAAACAAAATACTGATTTTATTTATGAACTGTGGAGCAGATCCTGAGTTGGTGTAAATGGGCATAGATGCTTTGAAGTCAGGTAATTGGAGTTGGAGTTCTCTTGATCTGCACCAGCGGAGGATCTGGCTCAGTAGTCTGAAAGAGTGTGTGTATATGCTGGTATCTAATGTTAGAAGAATTTAAAACTTTACTTGAAAGTGTGGCTGGAAGCAGCATTTACTCAGTAAATTCTGAAAACCGCTAAAGATATTCAGCTTTGAATTCCAAACAACACATGCAATGTGAAGCTATGTACTGCTTATGACCTGTTCTGTGTGTGCTGCTGGTGACAGGTGGGGAATGGAAGGAAAGAAATGTGCTGCTGTTTTGGCTTTGCAGTTATTTTGGTATTTTATTTATCATTACCACCAAGGGTGCCTAGAGCTCAGACAGGAATTCTTTTATGTTGTATTTAAATTCAAACAAATAAATCAAATACTGATGGAGATGGAGTCATGGGGCCAGATTCTGGGTCATTGCATGGCAGGTATGTTAGCCCAGAATTTCACCAAGGATGCCTATTGAGAAGTATTCAGAAAGAAAAAGGCCATGCCCATTTGCACACATTAGAAAAGGGCAAACAGGTCTTGATAACATTTGAGAAGAGTCAGAACCAAAATCCTGGACATCTCCATATGCTGGGGATATTTGGACTTGATCCAAACTTCGCAGTTGACCCCTCTCTCTCTCTGAGCCAGGTCTTGTCAAAACCTAGGGACTAATACCGCCAACCCTGCAGACATCCTCATCTGGATGTGGATCAAAAATTTGCATCTCAGGCACATTTCAGCATCAAAAGAGAATTGATCTGAACCTTGACTCAAATCTTAAATCATACCACAACCCCCCCCCCCTTTTTTTCCAGATCAAAGTAGTTGAGCCAATATTTTTTAAAAAGACCATTTTCTATTTTCACTCCTCTGCTGCTGCTGGTTTTCTACGAGACTAAAAGAAGGTGGTGCGTGGTGCTGAATTACTCTGGCGGAGGCTGCTCTTGAAGATCTCCTGCACTTCCTAGCCAGAAGCAGGAAGCACAAGAGATCACACGAGACAGCTTGTTCTCGTGAGATTCCCAGCTTGAGATTGTAGGTTCAACAGCTATGGAAAGACTGAAGATGGTTCAGATGAGCATCCTGGCCTTCTGGTGCTTATCTGAACCAGATACAAATTCCAAACCTTTAGAGGTCGACCTGCTGTCAGCACAAACAAGGCTATAGGAGGTAGGGTTAGGAAAGCACACAGTACCAGTGGGGAGGGGCGGAAATATTCCCACTCAAATCAATTTTAAAGCATCCTTTGTTGCTAAACACACTTTAAAAATCTTGGCATCAACCACAGCTCACCAACACACATTACAAATACAAAAGACAAACCCCGACGAGAACCCTACGAGCAGTCCACTTTTTATTAAAATTCTGACATTCTGAGAGATCTTCTTGCCAAGGGCCCTCTTACAATGACATCTGTACACTTGTCATTACATTGCAGTTCACATTACTTACATAAACATGCCACAGGGAAACCATGACTGATATAATTTTTATAAGATTGAAAGGTAGCCATTATGATCATTAAAACAAACCTGAGAGAGCCTTCCTGATGATGGAATAGATTCGGTTACTTCTTCCTTCTCTGTGGGTCATTAGTTAAAAAGGGAAAGAGGGGGAAAATAAAGAGGGAGAGAAGGCCACATACTGCAGGTGTTTTATCCTTTGTAAGGAGACTGCACTGAGACAAATGATTCTAGCTGGCATTTTGTACACACCGGAGATTGCTTATCGATCCAGATCAGAATATTCAGGCTGGCCCCGGGGAAAAGGCAGAGTATTTTCTGAGGGAGTTAATAACCTGGCAGCTGAGCTGTCTTGTCCAATTCACTGAACCTAGGGCTCTAATCAGGCCAGAGTTTCTTATTTTGAGAAATCTTGCCATATGT
The DNA here is from genome assembly GCF_028017835.1 of Emys orbicularis. Lineage (NCBI taxonomy): Eukaryota > Metazoa > Chordata > Testudines > Emydidae > Emys > Emys orbicularis. The sequence goes on from NC_088696.1 coordinate 28,595,562, forward strand.
GTCTGCTAGCTGCCTTCTACTCTATTGGACCAGTGACAGTGATTGAAATGACAGCCTATAGATAGAGGCTAATCAAATTGTTTATTATCAGCCTAAATCAATATGTATAGATTGTTGAAACATCACTGTCATGCCATGGAAAAGTAATACTAATACTTCTCATGCTGCTGATGTAATTCTAAAACGTATTGTTCTATCTTGAATTACATCTGAATTTAAGGGAGTAAAAGCAATTATAATGGAGGATCAGCCAGTGAACAGTATACATGCTTACGCATTCCAATAAAATAACGTTCGGGATTAATGATGAAATGTCACTTTGTGCTCCCTTTAAATATATTATCATGTTTCCAACTGGACAGGGAGAGAACCCAGATCTGTGAAAGAAAACGGGGGTAAAAAAATAAAACTCCAAGGAAGATATTCTTCCTTTTGCTGTGGAGGAGGGAAAAGAAATCCGCACAGATCTGTGTTGTTGTCTACAGGGAAAAGAAAGAATTCCAGCACGTATGTGTCTCATTAAATGCCCACCCAACAGAAATGATCAAAACAATGTAAATCTGTAATACATGAATGTCCATCACAAAAACATTCCAAAGAGTTTTACACAGTTCAACATTTTGATAAAGAGTACAGCAAAGCAAATGCGTTTCTCTCTGGATTTATAAAAGTAAATAGTACCCAGCGCTTGGAAATTAACTTGCGAGTTGGTATCACAATGGTGAAGTGTTTTACTTAAAAAAATCTAGTCTATCTATTCTGCAACCCTGGACAATTTATTTTGCACAGGAATGAGATGTAATGCATATGTGAAGAAAAAATGTTGCTCCGTTTTCAAAGTATGCTATAATCATGTGGCTTTGCAGACAGTGATATACAGTGTGCCATGCATATATATTTCATCTTGTACAGCATGTTAATTATCTGTCTGAGTCAACAGCCTTGATTCACTCCCTAGGTTGGAGGCGCAGAGTGGTAGTAACTTGATTGGAGCAGGGGGCACAGTAGTGCACTTGCACCCCTCACTCTACCACATAACCCAGGTTGGGTGGGGCTGGATCAGCCTGAGGGTGGAGCTATGCAGGCCAAGTGCTATACCACTTGGTATCCTGCAATGGGGCTCCTAATTAACTCTGGCTGACATTTCAATCTGCCCTCTCCTGACAACACCCACAGAGCAGGGTATCCGTGAATTTCCTCTCTGGGTATAGCTGACACCAATGGTGCAGTGACTACAATCTACCCAATGCATGTTGTGCACATATTATCCCAGAATAGAATTTGGACTTTTTTTAATATATATTTTTTCAAGTGGGTACATTAACAATAATTTGCAATATCTTGTGTGCCTAAGTGTGGCATTTTCCTTTAACAAAAGGGCCTGCTTCTCATTACACTATGGCCACTATATAGAAATACTATATGGAAATATAGAGGGGCTTTAAAGTTGCAATAGATTATATTTATCTATCCCCATTGTCAGGCCCCCATACAATGTCAGAATGGTACAAAATGACATTTGTATAAATGATGAATTGGGACCAAACATCTTTACACTCCTTTTTAAAGATAATTTGCATACTGTTCATTGGACTGAATTACTTTGTCAAGATACTTTGTAGCTCCAAACTAAAGCAAAGTTCAGTCATACAGCATCTATGTTAATAAAATTAATATTACTCTTTAGATAGTACTGATTTAAAGTGGTTTGTTTTTCCTTTGACTAAAAGTTACTATTCTTAGTGTGTGCACTCAAACCCCTCCTAAACAGCAATAATCTTTGGTTGACTGATTCTAGGAATTTTCCTATTACATTTAAGCTGACATTTTTAGTCACATATTAATTGCATCTGTACGGAACAGAGGCCCTGATTCAGTAAACAACTTTAGCACAAAATTAAAATGTAAGCATATGCTCAAGTTCATCCCTATTCAGGAAAGACCTGAAGTAGATGCTTAAGTTTACGCATGTAAACAGTTCCATTGAAGTCAATGGGGCTTAAGCAGATATTTAAAGTTATGCATATACGTAATGCACATTCGCAGAATAAGTTGCTGCCCAATGAGAGTGGCAGAATGGCAGAATTTGGTCCACAGTGAACTGGCACAACAACAAAATAAAATATTACTTTTAAAGTGTTTTGGCCCCAAACCAGTAAAGCACTTAAAACTGACCTACATACGGGCCTTTTTTCTGATTTAACTATTTCGATTTATAATTACATCAGTTAATTCCTTCATGTGGCCACAGTTAAACTGGTATAAAGGTATTTATATTGGCATAGCTTATCAAAGTAAATTTACAGAAATAAATGCTTCTGAAAATGGTGGAAGAACAAAAAAGGAGCTTAAGGGGGAAAAAAACCCCAAACGGATAAACTGAAAATTGAACAATTTGAGGTTTGGGCGTGTTTGGGTCAAAAAATAGAATTTTTTAAAAACAAACATTTTCCATGGAAGTTTTCATTTTAGAAAAAAAGTTTGTTTTTGTCTATAAACGTTCTGAAATTTTTTTTAGCAACTCTAAAGCACTTTGAACATATAGATGTGGAGTACTTCTTATTATTAGCATCTGTAATTTGCTGTTGTATGGCACAGGAGTGGTAATGAGTGGTTATTATATCAGTATAGGGAAGACAGATTTCCATTATGTGCGTGTGCGCACTTACAAGCTTTGTGTAGGGAATTTAAATGGTTTGATTGTCATGTCTTTATCTAAACTCTGTGTGTGAGAGAGGTCCGAAAGAAAGGAATTATTATATTCCTATATATGAACCAATTGTCCTGAGATATTACTGTCTGATACTATTTGTAGTATCAGACTACAGAGCCTTCAGAGGCAGCTAACAGAAGAGTTTCAGAGGATGTAGCTGACCACTCCGTGCTTGGAAGTAGTGGGACTTGGTGAGTGGTGTGTTTGGTCAGTTTGTGGGTTGGTTGTTTTCTGTGTGCGAGCTGTATATCTGGGCCTTGAGCCACTGAGACAGGTCTGTCTGTTGGTGCCTTGGACAGGGCTGTGAGGCTCTGACTCTCGGAGCTTTGATCAGTGCCTTGGTAAAGGCTGCAAGGCTGACCCTTGCAGCTTTGATCAGCCCCGCTGTTTGAAGTCTGAGAGGTTAATCACTCCCTCGTGGCAAGGGGCAGAGCTGAGCTGAGATAAGCAGGGACACCTGGTTAAAAAAGTCACTTGCTAGGCAAACTTGAGAGCTGTGAACTGAGGCAGCTAATGGGAGAGTTTTGGAGGGAGTTGAGAGAGGCTCTCTTTCCAGGTTCAGCTCTATGTGACATTTCAAAATGGCCATAAATGGAACAGAGGTGGTGATGACCCACAAGGATATTTTCTTTCCTACTTGAAACTAGAAGGGACCTCCAGTTCAGAAAGTGGCTGTGCTGGAGGAATAACTTATAGGATTGGAGGGACAAATAGAGATGCTACTGAGAATCAGGGAAGCGGAGGAGTTCCTAGACAGCCAGGTTTGGGAAACATCAGTACCCAGGGTTCAAGGAAGAAAAGAGCTGAACACCAAGAATCAAAGATACACGAAGTCAAACAGGAGGCATGTCAATTTGTAACCACTAGAGGTAAGGGATCACATGAGCATTCTTTGTGGCTGGAAACAGATGAGGATGGGTAGTCTGTGGCTACCAGAGAGAAGACAACCAGGAGGAATTCCACACAGCTAGAAGTTTCCAATCGATACCAGGTTCTCAGTGTGAAAATTGTGGAAGATACCTCAAGAGCCAGCTGGTCCCAGGGAATGGAGAGCTGTATGGGACACACCTGTGGATGGCAACTTATGAGAAAAACAAGTTTGCCCACAATGAGAACGTCAACCATCCAAGGAAGACAAATGATCCCTTTTGGGTATTCAGTGCTCAGAAGAATTGAAAGAACATTCTACAAGGGACAAGTGGACAACGCAATGATGTGCTGTCTTTCTGGAGCCAAGACACTTCCTGAAGTCAACAGACAAGCATCCATTGGTGATGGTTTCTAACTTCATACTGATACTTGTGGGATATCTCACAGGTAATAGATGACTTCAGGGTACTCGGAAGCATACTGAAGAAGAATTTCCAAGCACTTTTCTCTGGGATCTTTTCTGCCCTGCAAGCAAAGGAAGACGGAAGGCAGAAAATTCTGGAAGTGAACTACTGACTAGGTAAATGATGGAGGGTTTTGACCTTGTAGAACATTGGTTCACATTCTTTGGGGAGGGGTTGTATAGTTTGGATGGCCTTCACCTCAGCAGAAGGGAATCAATCTCCTCAAGGACAGGCTGACTATAGTAGTCAGGAGGTGTTAAATTAATAATAAAAGAAAAGGGTAAAAAGAGGGAAGACACGAGCACTCATTTAGCACAGAATCAAGATACTGAGAACAAAATTAATCAAGGAACCAAAGAACATGAAGGGAACATATTCTTTATTTGCCTGTACACCAATGCTAGAGGGCTTGGTAACAAACAAGAGGAACTGGAATTGCTCATTAATCAGCATAAATATGATCTAGTTGGTATTACTGAAATCTGGTGGTTTGCATGACTAGAATGCTAAAATCAATAGTTATAACCTATTTAGAAAGGATCGAGTGGGCAAAAGGAGTGGTGGAACGGCTCTCTATTTCAAAAATGGACGTACTTGTTTCTCAGTCACTGATAACTCAGAAGAAAACTATCTTGAATGTTTATGGATCAATATCCTAACAGATAAAGCACAAGATGGGGTGATAGGTGGTGTCTGGTAAAGACCATGAAATCACACTAGGGAACAGAATGACCATCTCTTTATGCCCCTATCTAGAATATATAAGGGAAAAAGCTGCATGATCATCGTGGACTTCAATTTGAGTGATATATGCTGGAGGTCTCATGCTGACATCCTTTGAATGTCTAAATATTACAGATGACCATTTCCTGATTCCAAAAGTGTTGCATCCAATACAGGAGGATTCTATATTAGGCTTAGTCTTGATAAACAGAGGAACTGATCACAGAACTGAAAATTAGTGGAAGCTTTGGTGCAAGTGATCGTGACTACATTTATAAATGTGCAAACAGAATAGAGTCCCCATTGATGATATATATACTTAGTCCTTTCAAAGGACCATTTTTACAAAGCTGAAAACAATGGTGAGCCAAATCATCTGGGAGGAAGAATTTAATCAGAAAAATGTGAATGACTATTAGGAATTGTTTAAAAATACTTTACTAGATGTCCAAAAGCCACAATCGAGAAAGAAGGCTGTATTGGTTAAAAACTGACCTAGTTTAAAGGGAAAAAGAAGGCATCTATAAAAAATAATATATAACAAATGGAAGAAGAGGGAAGCTGATAGTAACAAGTATAAATCAGAAGCTAGGAACTGTAGACAACTGATAAGTAAAGCAAAGAGACACAAGAAGAAATCTATGGTCAGCAGGGTTGAGGACAATGAGGAAGATGTTTTTTTAGTATATTAAGAACAAAAAGAATCCTGACAATGGTATTCATCCATTACTAAATGGAAATGGCAGAATTATCAATAATGATGCAGAAAAGGCAATAATTATTGAATGTTCTATATTTAGGAAAAAACAGATTATGTAGTCTCATCATATAATAAGACTCTTTCCATTTACTAGTATTTTAGGAGGATGTTAAACAGCAGCGACTAAAGTCAAACATTTTAAAATCAGCAGGTCCAGAGAACTTGCATCCAAGAGTTTTAAAAGAGCTGGCTGAGGAATTTGCTGGACTGTTAATATTGATTTTCAATAAGTCTTGACTCACTTGGAAAGTTCTAGAGGACTGGAAGAAAGTTAATGTTTTGCCAGTATTTATAAAAGGTAAACGGGATGACCCAGGTAATTATAATTGCCTCAGTATGACAGCAATCCCAGGCAAGATAATGAAGCGGCTGATATGGGACTCGATTAATAAACAATTAAATGAGGTTAGTGTAATTAATGCCAATCTGTGCTGATCCACAGAAGATAGCAGTCGGTTACAGACCCTGCTGGAGAGCTTTACTCTAGCTGTAACTATTGTTGGCCAAGATGGAGGCCCACACATAAGCACAGCTGAATGGTGAACAGTCAAACCAGGCATTTTACAGACATAGTTGAACTTGAGGCTATGAACAGACAAAACACTTCATTAACTTTAAGTTGCTTGTCATGTCTGTAAAGTACAGAAAGGAATGTCACAGTTTAAAAAAAAATATCCATCCAATTAGCATGGAAGTTAACAGTGGAGGTAGATATAGATACGGTTCATACAATTTGTTACACAAATGTACTTGTGTAAACCTCATTACATTTGTCAGGTTAGACTCTCAGATGTTGCTGCCCTGTGGAGCTTGTGGTCTCCAAAGGCTCCTCCCATTCTGTGGAGCTGGAGTATTTCCTGGGGCCTCAGCTGGGTCGTGAGCCTGAGGTGTTCTGATGGAAAGAGTCAGAAGGACAGAGGTTTGTTTAGATTTCTGGCTGCATCTTAGACGAAGCACAGTCTGCCTTTACTATGGAGCTAGCCTGGGGCTAGACCCTACTGTTCCTAGGCAGGCTACACTCCCATTGACTTTGACGGGACTTTTGCTTGTATCAAAGGATTGCAGAGTAAGGCCAAAAGTTGGAGATTTTTCAAAGGCATAGTCTTTCTTTTTTGGTAATGCAATCCTCCAGGGAGCCCAGCCCATTGGAGAAAACGGGGGCCTGAACTATAGTTCCCATACAGCAAGGCACCGACAGGGAAATTCAGTTTAACGCTTTGTTGAACTGATTTGAAATAAAGTATTTGAGGTCAGTTCAAAAAATGATATATTTGAATTTGGGTTGAACTGACCAAAATAAAATATTTCATTTTCATTTTCCCAATGGAAAATGGAATTCTTATTTTTTTGCAAAATCAAAATTTTCCCAATTTTGATTTTGTGAAAATTCCATTTTCCCATCAGAAAATCATTTTGATAGAAAATTCCTGACCAGCTCTAGTTGTACATGAGACGCAAATTAGATCCATATTTCTCAAATGTCAGCAGTAGGTACAATGCTTTTACTACAATATGTGGATTTTTAAGTGGATCTCTTAGCCTCTGCACCTTGTAGTCTTTTATTACCCTTTTATAATATCCTTACATTTGAAACTTTTCTTTGGCAATCATCTTTTAACCTCAACACACCAAAGATGGCAAAAGTGTATTCAGAAATGCCAACATGCTGCTATTCATATCTGCATTGGTCTCACAAACAGCAGCTCCTTCCAAAGAGCCTGGAAGAAATGTCTAAATTATATCTCGTATACTGTAAGTCACATTGAGCTGCATATGCTCTAATTGTTGGGTTGAAATGTGGAAGCCTATTTTAGGTTCTGTATGGCGTTCACTGAAATCCTTGTTACAGTTTTCTGACTCTGACGAGAATGCACTATTTTTGTATCATTTGTTTGCTTTTGTTAAATTTTAGTACACCCAAGTGACTCAAGAGAACAGCATGCATCATTTTATCTCAGCTGGTCTTCAGATGAAGATCTTGTGCAGATTGGAGGGAAAAAACATAAAAATGAAGAAATATGGGGTATTTTGTTAAACATTATTTCAAAGAAAAGTATCACTTTTTTTGCAATACTTATCTCCTCTGATATGGACACCGTAGACTAGCTTGGGACTCTCTGGCACAGGCCAGTGATTATCTCAGCAAAGGTTTGGGGGCCTAGTGTAAATGTGATATGATTCTTATACAACAGTTAGTAGTTCCATTTCTCTAGCTCCACTTATTTTATTTTTATACATTCTTTATCTCATGTGTTGGTTTGTTTACATTTGGCAGTAAAAGGCATTGTAGAACGAATTGCTATCAATACATTACGTCTGTTTTGATCTGTTGCTTTGTTTGCTTCTTCTGGTTTGTTACAGTATGACATCAAACATACTATACACACCATACCAACTCCACCCCGCCACATACATTTGAAGGATATTAAAGTTGCAAAGTGAAACACTGAAGACATGAAATTACAAAATTAAGGGTGGTTATGCAATCTTAACACATCCCCTTGGTGCATATATATTACACTCACGTAATAAATTTATTGTATGTCCTTTTATTTTTGCAGGACTGTTGCCTCATTAAAATGGCATCTTTCATTAGCAATATCAGCACCGTTCAGTTACTAGAGACACTGAATGGAGTAACAATAATATCTAAAGTCTTCTTTTCCCCTCCTACTCAACATATGCAGTAATATAAAAATATTATTATTTAGTAAACATTTACATGGCTCTCTAAGTTATTCTAAGTAATCAGCACAATTTTCTTTTTAAAAAAATTGTTAGAGTTCAGACCATCTTCAATTTAGCCTGTTATTATGATAGCCTCAGGCACTACACACTCAGCCTCCTTGGATACCATAGTGAATTTAAGCAACTTCCCTCTGTCATGTGAACCACAAAGCCAGTGACTAAGATTAAGCAGATTTCTCCAGTGCCAACAAATAAAGCCTTATGTTGAACTATTTCTGGTTTTTCAGATGCATTATGATGTTGCTAAATAAATCTAGCAATGCCACAACAAGGCCTTATTTGTGCTCTAGCTCACAAACTTTGCAACCTAAATGTCAGAACTAAAAAACTGCTATTCAAGTGAGAAGGGGAAATACAGTTTATACATCCCCATGTCCTACAAAACCTCTACACATAATCTTGTGTCATTGCAGATGCACAAATAATTGATGCACTGTACAAATTAGTCCTGCAAACACATTTGCTTTCTAACTTTGATTCAAACCTCATTACATTTAATAGTTCCATACCAAAATGCCATGTTGTGTAATAAAAATTTTGACCAAACATATGTACTTTTTTACTTGCGCAATCCATTGCAACAGCAAAATACTGAAAACTGTATTATTAGCATGTTCAAAGGCAAAATGTACTCCACCAGCATAAAGCTGGAGTAATCAGGTTTTGTGAGGGCAAAGTAGTAGATGGGGTTTGGGAGTTGAAATCCACCCTTCCTTGGCATAACTCCCGTTATCACTCTTTGCTCTGGGTTAGATTTGTTATGAGATGAGAAGATCCCCTCAATGGTACAGATACTCGTCTGGACATCCAGGCAACAGATGGCCCCTCAGGCAGTGCCAACACAAGATACAGAGGTGGTAAGGACTATGCTGGCCTACTCTATGGGCCAGATGCTCAGCTAGTGTAAATCAGCATAGCTCCACTCACTTCAATGATTTATACCAGCTGGGGGTCTGGCCCTGTGTGAGAATTTCACCTAATACGAACATTAGGTAAAGAAACATTAGATACCATCACAATAGCAAGCTTATAACCCAATTATGATCACAACCAAGCTAATCCAAGTAAAAGTATATTTTATCAGATACATCACACACAGAATCAGCATTAGACATCTACCAAATTAGTGCCACTGCCTGCTCTAGTTTTTAAGTAATTTTTTTTTTAAAAGGGCAAATCCTGAAGTCTTTCAGGAAATTTCCCTGAGTAAAGCTGAGTACAGATCTGGGGATTTGGCCTATGGAGAGAAAGATGGCTCAGCTGTCCTGAAGAACTCTTTGCTCCAGCCAACTTGTGTTTGTTAAATATTTTATTCAGCAACCTACACTTATCCCTTATTCACTCTTACAAGAGGGCACTGCCAAAATTTTTTGCTGTGTGACAAAATATTATTCCATAATGATAAATGTCTTGTGAGATAATATTTGGATACGTCTCTCCGAGTTGTTGTTATATAGATTGCTTATTAGGGAAGTATTACATTCAGGTTTGTTTGATTTTTAGCTCTAAATTAAGAAACATCAAATGCCAGGAATTTTCAGGTGTCATTATTCAATGATTTTAAGAGGAACGCTGGGTACATCAGTGCTGCAACAATACAAATTAATCAAATGAAAAAAAAAAGCAAAGTAATTAAAGTTGAGCAGTGAGACTAATAAATTCAAAGGTAGGCCAAACTTTAGCAATGCATATTCAGTAACAAGAGCCTAAGTAATTAGGTATTGCTGAAGAAAGATTGTTAAAGTGCCCATTATTGTAGTTCCATGAAATCTACTTTGTTTAGGAACCAAATACACTTTTTATGGTCCACTTCAGAAGGTTCCATTAAAACATAAGGGGGCGTGGGGGAAAGGATGGTCTTGTGGTTAAGGCATGGAATGGGAAACAAGAAATCTAGGTTCTATTTTTGGCTATCTTATGACTTCTTGTGTGGTCTTGGGGAAGTCACATAACTTCTCTGTGTCTTAGTTTTCCATCAGTAAAATGGGGATAATAAAACTTCCCTATCTCACAGGTGTGTTGCGAACGTAAAGCAGAAGTAAGTGTGGCACGGGATTGCCACCCTTACTTCTGCACTGCTGCTAGTGGCAGTGTGGCCTTCAGAGCTGGGTGCCCGGCCAACAGTTGCCTCACTCTGGCCGCCCTGCTCCAAAGGCAGCGCCAGCAGCAGCGCAGAAGTATGGGGGGGCGTGGTACGAACATATCCATGAAATTTGCTATTTATGCCGTGACCCACCCGCGAAAAATGTGTGATTGCTCTGTGATTTAAGTAGACCTCTTATTATACAGTATGACCAACATTTTCAAATGGGCCTCAGTTTTTGGAAGCCCTACCTGAGACAGTTTGTATCTGATTTTTAAAAATGGTGAGGACCACTAGTTAAGTTAAATATGAGTGGAAGGGAATTCAGTCCCTTTGAAAATGAGGCCAATGCCACTTTTCAAAATTTGGCTTCTATGTCCACAACTGTCTCTCTTCCAATGAAGAGAAATTAGAGAAAAAAAATGGTTACTGATGAAGCTGTATTTATTACATGCCTTACATTCAATATCTCCTTACTACATGAAGAGCCCCATTATTTTCAATGGGTCTACTTAGTAAAATGTTACTCAGCATAAGTAAGGCTATCCAGATCTGGCCCTAAATGACTCTGTGAAGTATTTGAACAATGGTATGAAACCACAGCATACGTCTCCATTATCTGAGTCAAAAAATACTATTAGTAATAGCAATAGTTTTAGTCATTTATATTTCGGTAGCGCCCAGAAGCTACAGATAGGATCGGGCCTCCATTGTTTTAGACTCTGCACAAACATTAATAAAAGACACTCCCTTCCTAGCATACAGTCTAAAAGACACAAAATATATGAATGGCAGGGGGTCAGAGATATAACATAGAAGTAAATGAAGATTTTTTTAAAATAAATGTAATTGAGGGTAGAGATAGGGTGGAATAGTAGATTTGAAGAAGTTAGTAAGATTAAAGGGGTTAGTAAAAGTAAGGGAGTAGGAGAAGGAAGAGAGGGTAAAAATACTAGTTGAAGCCTATAGGTTTATTGTTTTTGAAAGTACTTGGAGTAGATGTGGATAATGATAACATGGGAAATATGAGGTCAACCCTAAAATTCAGCAATTATGGGGAGCAATGTCTAATAATCCTACACTGTGAGTAAGTAATAGTAGAACAAATGAGAAAACACCTTGTCTGCCTTGACAGAAACAAAGCAATTTATTGGCCTGATATATAAAAAAGAAAGGGTGGCAGGGAAGAGAGAGAAGAACATTAGCTTGAGTCAAAGAACTGATTGGGAAACCAATGCATAAGTGCAAATAACTTAATTCTTTATGTATTTTAAATTATTTAGTTCTTTCTTCCCTTATAATCTGTATGAACCTTGCAGTTACTGAGATTGTTCTCAGGCAGAGATGCAGGTGACATTAGCTCAGCCACTCAAGCTTGCCATTCTATAAACGTTGCTCTGTCAAACACACTAACCAAGACACTCAACTACTTGCTTACCTACTTACCTAAAACATTTCTCGTGTCAGTGTTCATGTCTGAAAGCCGTATCAAACGTTTACCTGAATGCACATGGATTTGCTTAGATCTTTCTTTCTATGTCTCTAAGATATTATGGCGGGGAATGGAGCAGGATTCATTTTATGTTTAACCACTCATTTATGTGAAACTGCCAGAGACAACAGGGAGCATGCTACATAATGAGAAAATTATCCCAGGTTAACTTTGTTATTATATTCTTCTGCTGACAAGAACAATATGTATGGCATATTCACTAGGTTTCAGATGGCGGATAAAAGCCCTCAAGTGTTCTCAACATAGGCTTCAACTTAACTAACAAATACTAGACAGTTAATAATACAGTAGCTAAAGCTAGGCCTTTTAAGGAACACTTAACCTTTGAATACATAGCTCTGTTGCTTTACAGCACTGACAATCAAAATCATATTGGCGCAATTGTTTCTAGTGGCCTCATTAGGCTGAAATTCAGCCAGGCTCCCATCACATAGAGCAGCACAGCTTCAGTTTCATAAAAGGTCACATTTCAGTAACAAATGTATTAACCAGAGGAGACCCTTCGCCTCCAGGCTCCAATTGTTACATTATTTTGTACATTAGAATGTCACTTAAGCGACTTTTTACAAAGTGAAGGGTCTTAAAGATATCAATGAAAATGGTACTCAGTGCATGAATGGGAACATAGAAGGTCCTCAGGATACAGCTTTAGAAACTACATAGTAGTTATGCTGTAATGAAGGTCTCTAATGCAAAGGGAGGGAAAGGAGAATGCTTATCTTCCTCAGCATAGAAGTCCATAATATGGAAGACTGTTAAAGAAATCCCAGTTATAGAGATCTCTTGAAATTTTCAGTCAGTGCAATAACATTCAGAACTGCTATTATGCTTCCTCCACGAATCTCAAAGTGTTTCCCAGATGCTAATTCAGTGAGCTGTGAGGTATCTGTTATGACTGTTTTTCAGATGGACAAAATAAGCCACAGAGGCCTATAGGTTCCTGACCTCCATAGAGGAGTATGGAGGAGACCAAATTAATATCCATCCATTAGAGTGGCAGAATCTGTGCTGAAGGAGTATGCTGCAGCCACGGCAGTGCAGCAGAAAACAGAAGCCATGCTGCCATTGGTTCGCTACCCCCAGCTTCACTCTATGAAGTTACAGCAGGAGTTCATGTTGCCTAAAGGTACCATTAACTCTCCACAACTGTTCCTGCAGATTGGGACAGCTGAAAAGGGGGCAGGACACTCCTCAACTGTCCCCTCCCCAGTTCTTACTCTCACCCTACACAGCTAGATAGATGAAGGATTAGCCAAGAGTTGATCCTTCCTGCCTCTGTAGTGGAAAGAACATATGGGGCCAGTGAGATTAAGTTTCCAGTAGAGCTGGAAGCAGAGCACAGAAGTCCTGACTCCTACTCCCCGGCAGTATTGTGAATTTTACAAAACATCATCTTCCACTTATACTCCTCAGTTCAAATTGAGTGCAAACAGAAAAGGACAATGGCACAAAAGTTCCAAGGGGTAGGGTGTTTCCCCTCCTTTTTTCTGTAGCAAAAGGAGACAGTAAGGCAAAGTTATAGTCTAGCCAAATTTTCTTTAGGGGTGGAGATCTTCTAGGGCTCCTTTCAGCCCAACATCCTCAAAGCCCCAGTGCCACAGAGCCTGACTCCAGATAAGGAGAGGCTTCACACCAAGCCTCTTGGTGCCTCTCTGAAAATCAGACAGTAGATGCTGCTTGACTGATGGGATGAGTTTCCTCCCCTCTAGGGCTGAGCGTCACAACTCCTGCAGCTTTGGGGAGCAAAGGATCACACCCTGCAAAAATGGAGACTCCAAATTCTGGCCTCAGATATCTGTGGGGTTGCAAAAGTGTAAATAAGGGTGTAATTTGGCCTATTTTGGAACAGTGAGATTAGCTGCCCTTAAGTCCTGCCTCCCAGTCCGTTGCTGCAACCAGCAAACTACACTGCACACCACTGGTGGTACCAAGATACACAAACTCTGTGGGTCAGACTCTGCCTTTGGATACATACGTGGCTCCCACTGAAGTCCAGGGGAACTGCAACAATACATATCCACCCCTTGATATAAAATAGCTGAATGTCTTGACCTCCAGGGCACTACATAAAGCTCATCTTTTGAGCAGGCATTTAGGGCAGGGGTCAGCAACCTTTCAGAAGTGGTGTGCCGAGTCTTCATTTATTCGCTCTAATTTAAGGTTTCGCGTGCCAGTAATACATTTTAACGTTTTTAGAAGGTCTCTTTCTATAAGTCTATAATATATAACTAAACTATTGTTGTATGTAAAGTAAATAAGGTTTTTAAAATGTTTAAGAAGCTTCATTTAAAATTAAATTAAAATGCAGAACCCCCCAGACCGGTGGCCAGGACCTGGGCAGCGTGAGTGCCACAGAAAATCAGCTTGTGTGCCGCCTTCGGCACGTGTGCCATTGGTTGCCTACCCCTGATTTAGGGAGTGCTCAGATGATTGAGACTTGGAGTTTCTTTTTGCAATCTGAGGGTGGTGTTATTTTGTTTTGTTGTGTTTCCTTGTTGACACAATGGCTGCTTTTTGGTGAGTGGATTTTGCAGCTCTTTTGTTTGATCTTTATTCTTTTTTATTGCTATGGCTTGCAGAGCCTGAGAGGTGTGTCTTTTCTGAAGTCTAAATCAAAATAAATAACTGAGGGCAGACTATAACCCATACCTTCACATGTCAATATGAGAAGGTTAAATTTCAGTTCCTCCTTCAAAAGTCAAAACTAGCTGTAACACGTGGGTGGGAGGGGGAGAGAAATCTCAAAGCCCCTGCAAAACATTGCTCTATGGTTCTTAAGTTTGAGATGACAGAAGAGGATTTCGCTAAAAGAAAAAAAATGACTGTGAAGCAAAATCACACCCTCAAACCCAAGCTTGAGGAAGAGAGGGGAACGCAGTCCTTCATGAAGAGTCTAGGGGTACGTCTTCACTACCCGCTGTATCGGCGGGTAGCAACCGATTTATCCGGGATCGATATATCGCGTCTCGTTAAGACGCGATATATCGATCCCCGAACGCGCTCACCGTCGACTCCGGAACTCCACCAGAGTGAACGGCGGTAGCGCAGTCGACGGGGGAGCCGCGGCCGTCGATCCCGTGCCGTGTGGACCCCAGGTAATTCGATCTAAGATACTTCGACTTAGATCGATCCCCCCCCCCCCCCCCCCCAGTGTAGACCAGCCCTTGGGATCGCTTTGCACAGGTTTTTAGCTTTTTTTATTTAAACTGAATTTAGTGATTTTGTATTAAACTACAGTTGGTTCAGCTTCTGTTGCTACAGTTTCAAGCTCAGAGTGAAAAATCACCTCTGGTGCTTTTCTCAAATTTGGAGACTGCAGGAACACATGATGCCCTGAAGACCAGGGACAGTGACCACAGACGCAATCACAAGTATGAAGTCTGTACTACAACTTTTATTAAAGCAATACGTAAAGCAGTGGCTCGCAAACATTTTTACTGGTGACCCCTTTCACACAGCAAGCCTCTGAGTGCGACCCTCCTTATCAATTAAAAACCCTTTTTTATATATTTAACACCATTATAAATGCAGTAGGCAAAGCGGGACTTCGGGTGGAGGTTGACAGCTCACGACCCCCCATGTAATAACCTCGTGACCCCCTGTGGGGTCTCGACCCCCAGTTTGAGAACCCCTGAAGTAAAGTTACAATTATTCATGCATATAAATATCCCACAAAAAATCATGCAGTGACTAATACTGGAGTCATACTCACATCCCCAAAGATTTTCTAGGATCTTACTGATCTCTCAAGAGATGATCAATAGAGGGTGGTTCCTGTTAAGAATTCCCCTGGGTCTTCCACTTTTACCCAACCAGATGACCTCTTTTATATTTTTGTTCTCATCGTGCCTAACACCTTATGCATGTGTGTGAGGGTTTCAACCCTCCTTTTCCTTACCTATACTTCCACACCCCATGAATTTTGGATGGCCCATTTTTCATAGGTTGGTGTCTTAGTTCCCGTTATTCTCATTAGCATCTATGCACAGCATGTGTCCATGGTAACCTGGGGACAGAACATAACTATCCGGGATGTTACAATCAGGTGTTTTGTAGTCTATTGCAGTCTATTTTTCCATATCACCACCTACTGACTTTCCTTCTAGTAATCCTGTAACTTTACTGGATTACGGTTATTCCTAGGTCACCCATTCATGCCAAGCATTCTTAAACCTGTGGCCTAGTATGGATAAGCTAAAATCTTACAGGCTTCAGCCTGTAGCCTTGCATTACAGTCATGCTTTACTTATATACACACGCTTCACTCCTAAATACTTGTCAATCTTATACTTCTATAATCCTATAATTTAAATCTATTTAGCATAGATTAATTATATATGAAACAGTATATGCACTGTCCATAATGCTAAATAGCACATGATAAATGGATGATAAAATGAACTAATTGGCTACAGTTCCAATAAATATGCTTATTGAAAATAAACAGGTGAAAAGTAAAAATGCTACTGCAAAAGTAAAGATTGTGTTCAAACTGCACTGGAGAAATTAGTCAAGGGCAGTTCATCCTTGTGAAAATATGACCTGTCACACTGCCAATTCAATAAGACTTTATGAAGTAAATGCTGGTCATACAAATCAAAGATACCTACAAGCAACTTTGAAGGTGAATGGCTAAGGGTACGTCTATACTTACCTCCGGGTCCGGCGGTAAGCAATCGATCTTCTGGGATCGATCCCGGAAGTGCTTGCCGTCGACGCTGGTACTCCTGCTCCGCGAGAGGAGTATGCAGAGTCGACGGGGGAGCCTGCCTGCCGCGTGTGGACCCACGGTAAGTTCGAACTAAGATACTTCGACTTCAGCTACGTTATTCACGTAGCTGAAGTTGCGTATCTTAGTTCGAAGTGGGGGGTTAGTGTGGACCAGCCCAAAGATTTGCAAGTTCAAAAACTGTTTAAGATTTGACTCAAACAATGACACAAGACAACAAACATAAAATTAATAAATACTTGAAGAACAGAACATTTCTTGATTCATTTCTCATCACTTACTGGATTCACCAAGGCTGGACATCACATGCCCTTTCTCCTACTTTATTTTTTCTTGTGTTTCCACTATAACCATTGCTAATCCCACACATACTTACTTTGAGAAAAAGGAGGGGAACTTAATCAGGATATTTAAGCACAGTTCAAATAGCATCACAAGGTTCTCACCTTTCTCCGTGATCCTAGCCTGCTATTTGCTTTATTGATCAGGTTCTATCCCACACATTTATGTTAGAAGCAGCTTCACAGGCAAAGAAAATCTGAAATGCCTCCCCAAGCCTGAGTATGTTGAATATGCCACTAGTCTGATTAGTTTGTTTGATTTTACCAGGTCTATAACAAAAACATCTTCAAACAAACAAACAAACAAACAAACAAATAAAAAAGGGGTTTTTTGAGCAAAAAGATTTTCACTGAAATGTTTCATTTTTGTCAAAAATTTAAAGATTTTCAGCAAAAAATGGAACCAAATTTCTTTTGCTAAATCTTTTCAGGTTTTGGTAAAATAATTTTAGTTTTTAGTTTCCAAATCCCACAAGAAAACCTAATTTATTTATTTTTACCAAAAGTTGTTTTCAGAAACTGAACTTTTTCTAGACGTACTTTTAAAAAAAAGTTTTCAAAATATCCTGCAAAAAACAAACAAACAAACAAACAAACAAAACCCCTGACCTTTTTCAACCAGCTCTTGACTTTCCCTCACCCTCCACCCCCAATCTCTGGAATCATAGAGCACCTCTTCCTTGATTCTATCTACCTACCTATAATCTATATGCCTATCTTAGGTACTTACATGGCCGCCCCGTTGTACTATTTAAACACCTCACAATCTTTAATGCATTTAACCTCTCAGCACCTCTGTGAGGTGGGTCTCAGTCTAGCCGAACAGCAGCAGCAGACACATGGTCTCCCAACAAACATACATGCTCACCTGTGTGACTACCAGGGACATCTGAAGTTAAAATTATTTTTCAAATTCAAATGTAGTCTATGCAGCAAATACAAATCATCAGCTGTGTTGTTAAAAATAGCAAGAGTTACTAACAGGATGAGCAGTTTGTTTCTGAGTCAGACCCTCCAAACCCCAAACAAAGCTGAATTCAGGATAGAGTTGGCAATTAAAATCCACTGTGTATTGATTCATTTCTATTAATAATTAACAGTATGTTTTTGACTATTCTGTGTATCTGCACCAGGACTCCACAATCCAGAAGGTACAATCCATAATGACACTCTACACTTATTGGCATCCATTCAAGGAATTCAGACCATTTTGAGGCTTAATTCATTAGTACTTTTACTGCTCCTTCTCTGTAGGTAATTATCCCAATTTTGCACATGACTAAATGATGCAAGCAGAGATTAAGAGCCTGATTTCTAAATTATGTGCACAACTACATGTGAAAAAATACATTGCATCTGCACCCCTAGTTTATATGTGCAATTTGAGTGACTACAGGTGTGAATCAAAAAATTGTATGCAAATGGACAAATATTCATCATGAGCTTGATCCAGAGCCCACTGAAGGCCAAGGCTACACTAGAAAGTAGCACTGGTAAAAGTTCTTCTGCCGATGTCGCTATTTTGTGAGAGCACCACATTTGGCTGCCATAGATGGTGCAGTGTATTCTCATATCACCAGGTTGTATTGGCAAAAGTCGTGCTGCACTGGTAGGCATCCCAGTGTCCCTGACATCACTGTCTGGTGCACGGTCCCATGAGAACTTTTTTGGGTGCACAGTGGGATACCACCACTTATCTCAGAGAATTTTGGTATTTAGGGGTCAAGTTCACACAATTTCCTCTGATCCATCCCACAATCCACTCTTTTTCACACTGGCTTTCCGTTGCTCTGCCATCTTGCCAGGAGAAATGTGACTGCCGAACAGCTCTGCGGAGCTCTCTCATCTGTTAGAGAGAGGATGACCTATTCTTTTGTATTTGTGGAACCTCAACAACCACCACAGCAACCAGCCATGCAGCAGCGAAAAGAATACTGAGGTGAAGTGGATGATGCAGACAAAGAATGAAAGTTACCAGCTGCTTCAGGCATTCACTGACCAGCAGCACACTGTGGAGTGGATTGCAACCTCGGATTGCTATGGGTTAGTAGGCAATCAACTCAGTATTGGCAAATGTACAGTGGGCACAGTCGTCATTCAGGCACGCAAGGCCATTAAACATGTCCTTTGGCACAGGACTGTGACTCCAGGCAATGTGCAGTAAATGGGCTTCCCTAATTGTAGATGCATATCCTGATGGAATGCATAGCCTAATTCTACCTTCTTCCTCCCCCTGCTATTCCTCTGATTACGTAAACAGAAAAGGGTACTTTTCCAAGGTTATGCAAGCTCTGGTAGATCACTGTGGATGTTTCACCAACATTAATGTTGGTTTATCAGGGATGGAACATGGTGCTCGCATCTTTAGGAATACATAAATTTTCAAAAAGCTACAAGGAGGGGCATTTTCCCCAAACCACCATGTTCACATTTGGTGGGGTTATAATGCCAATTGCGATTACTGAGGACTCAGCCTACCCCTTTGCTTTCCTGGCTCATAAAGCTAGGCAATGGGCAACTGGTTGGCAGCAAGGAAAGATTTAACTGTCCAGTGGTTCTTAACCTGCGGCGCAATCAGCACACAGATGCGGCCATGTGACATCGTCAGGGCCATACAGGGAGAATTGGATGCAGTCCACATAACACATTATGGGCCACATATGTGGCCCACAATGGTAAATAGGTTGAGAACCACTGGCAGCTGCAGGATAACTATGGATTGTGTATATGACAGATTAAAGGAGCGGTGAAGATGTTTTATGACTAGGCTGGATCTCAGTGAACCTAATATTCTATTGTTATTGCTGCATGTTGTGTTTTTACATAATATGTGTGAGGCCAAGGGGAAAAGGCTACCAGCAGGGAGGAGAAGGAAAGTGGAAAGACTGTCTGAAGATTTTGAATATCCTAACACAAGGGCATCCAATCGACGAAAGTTATAAGAACACACTTGACAGTGTGCCATAGGCAAACAGTTTGCTGCTTTGTCTATTTTTTTGTTGCTTTGTGCATATATGGTTCATGTCCAGGCTATGGATATTTATGAAGTTTTATGACTCTTAGGAGGAATTAGTGACTTGGGGGGCGGGGGGTTACATCTCTATCTTGTAGAGAAGATAAATGTTTTTCAAAAACAGTGAATCTTTACTGTGCAGTAATAAACAACAAACTACTAAAAAAGTGCAAAATGCTGACTGCTCTGAACTGTATCTCAGGTTAGTGTATGTGTCCTCATAGCAGTCCTCATTGTCCACTGGTGAACTATGGAAGGGAAAGTGTTGCATGGAATTTTGGTGCCTTGAGGGAGGGTTTATGCCCTGGCCCAGAAGCAGGAATTGTCCACCTAGTGGAATGGCTGCTGAGGTGTAGGCCTCTGGATGCTCTACTGATAAAATGTTGAAACATCTGTGTTTATCTGAGGTGCTGCATGATGTTTTGGAGAACTTCTGCCCTTCTGCCTTTCCTCCAGCTTTTGTTCCTTCCATGCCCTGGTATCATGGGCTCCAAACTCAAAAATATTAAACAGTTCAAACAACACATCCTCCCTTGTCCATTTCTTTTTCCTCCTTCTCATGGTCAGTCTTTCAGCATATGTGGAAGGGATGGTCCTCAAGGATACCCCAAATCAGGTTCACTGATAAACAACCAGACAGATAGCCATTGTTAGATTTACAGAGCTAGCACACACCAAAAGATAAATGCCACAACTATTTAAATTTTCCCCCATGTGGATCTACATAAAAATATGAACAAGGTCACACTCACAACTGCTTGCTTCAGGACCATGTAACACCACATGCACACCATGAGGAGTATATGGAGGTTTTTTTCAAACTCTCTTGCCACGATGGGCCAGGTGTGTAGGTCCTGGGTTACTGTAGGAATAGTGTAGTAAACACTGCTATACTTATTACAGACAGTGCTGATCCTGGTGGATATAGGGTCCCAAAGGTCCAGAGAAGGCAACTGCTTGAGATGGTTTGCAGTTGCCAGGCCTATATGCTGTTAGTCTCTTCACAGCAATGGTAACAGATCATTGAAGCGTGTCATGGGAAAACGCCATACCATAAGTGGGAAAAACAAGGCTGTTCTTGCTAAAAATGCGCAGGCAAAGATCAAACAATACTTCCTTGGATTTTCAGTCAGGAAAACCAAAATATTGTATTTTGGGTTAGAAAACCCGCACAGAATAAATTTACAATACTATTTCTGTAAAATCATATCGTCTGAATCCCAGTTACTGTCTTGCTTGCAAGATTTCCTTTGTATTTCCAATGTAGATAATTTGAATGCTCAGGTACCAGTTTGTGTATATTTCATTTTCTGAATGGAATGTATAGAATTGTTTTCGTCCTGCAAATTTTTAAAAAAAATTTGAATGCTTCAAAGGCTTGTGCTAAAGCATGTATTTGGGAGTGGTTTTTGACTGCTTACAGTTTTCTGTCATTTTTGGCCCAGTTCTGCCAATGTATATTCTTAAAATAAACTATTTGACAAAATAATTCCTTTGTTCCCTACCTGCATATGGTTGGCCACCATTGTGGAAGAAGCACAGAGAAGAGGTAAAATTTCAGGGGCAGGGGGCAAAGTGCAATAAAAAATGTGCATTAATGGTGGCAGTAGATAATGCCTACCTGAGTCTCCTTCTCCTTGCTCAGTGGTTTCCCTCTCTGCTGTTGGCTGGGTCGCAAAGAGCACTAACTATCCATGGGCCTGTATCCTCCTCAGCAAGTTCTCTCTGTTTGGATGCAATTTTGGGGTGCCTTCCTCTGGATGTCACTGTCATTTGTGGGCCCTCCCCCCACCACAACCACTCAGTATCTAGCTCTACACAGTAGCTATGTATTGGGTAGCACATGCTATTTTGTTGCTCTCCTTCGCTTTTGGTAAGACTGACACAGTTCCTTCCCCTTTGCCCAGTATTGGAACTTGTCCGTATTTTGTACCCCAGCTTCGGCATTCCTTTGAAGTATGTGTATAACCATCTTTATTCTGTGAGAAACTGGCAAAGAAACAAAGCACTAACTGTCACAGAAGCATGTCTAATATTTTGTACTGATAGGCAGTGGGCGATCAAACTTAAGGGACAAGTACTGCCTGCAATTCTAACATCAAATCGACCAATTGAAGTAGCACATTATTAAGGAAGGGAAAGGCGGATAAATTATGGCCTGATCTCAATGGAGCCAAATTGATATTCACCACCTAAGAATCTGGCTCTGAGAGTCAGAACAACAAATGCAGCTTGTTTGTTTGCCAAGAAAGTTCTCTTCTGTACAGATTTCATTAAAAAAAAAACAATGCTAGATTTCAAGGTGCTGGACTGATGGCAACCACAGTGTAAGATCATACCCTATCATGTCTGAGAGAGAGCATCTCCTGGTGACAGTACTTCTGTTCTCATTATATGAATCAGGCTCTAAATTTTGCAGTTCTAGCTCATCTTGAATCATAATAGCCCCTTATATTCATGAAGTTCTCAAAGCACTTTGCAAATGTTTTCGGGCTCACCACTGAAAAAGCTGCCACTTCTTTGGTGGAGAAAAGCCTTCATTCTGTACCAGAAACACTGCACCATGGGTAGTTAGTTTTTTTAGGGGGAGAAGTTACTATCCAACTGTATACACAATGGCAATTTTAAGTAATTGGAATTTGGTCAGGCCACTATTTTAACAATGGCAACAAAGAGTCCTGTGGCACCTTATAGACTAACAGACATATAGGAGCATGAGCTTTCGTGGGTGAATACCCACTTCTTCGGATGCATGGTATTCACCCACGAAAGCTCATGCTCCTATACATCTGTTAGTCTATAAGGTGCCACAGGACTCTTTGCTGCTTTTACAGATCCAGACTAACACGGCTACCCCTTTGATATTTTAACAATATCTCCAGTCCTATGAAAAGTGCCAAGGGAATTAACTGACTGCAAGTATTCGGGGCCTCAATTTAACCCGTCATCTGAAAGATGGATTTAATTACCACATAACTTGCATTCTGGTTTATAGGACAGAGTAAGCTTGTTTTACATTAGCGTTATTGAGCCTAGATCTAATCAGTTGTGCCACTGTAAATTTGAAGTAACTCCATTAAAGTCAATAGATCTGTAAAACTAATGAGAGATTAGACTCAGCCCCACCATGCAATTTAATAATTACTGGTGTTAGAAATGGCCCAGTACCTCTCTGTACTGTTATCAGCTGGTTGTGAACGGACCCAATCACTGTTTCCAAGACACCTGGATGTGGACAGAGTCTAGTCACTGTTTCTAGTTCTAGAACACTAGGGCACTTCTTGTCTGACACCCTTCCCTGGGATATGGGTTGCTGCCGCCTACCCAACTTAGACCCAAAACAAGTGTTGGAGACCTGCCAAAGCCACTCCACTTAGCTGGAGCTCTAAGGGAGCATGTGGAAGTAGCTGGCACTTTGGTCTTCTAGTTTAACCCATTTGGGGACAACATGGCCGGACAGTTAGGAACACACGGTTAGCAAAGGAATTGTTTTTACCGCAGTCACTTAATTCTTCAAGCACTCAAAAGTTACCAATTTCTGAAAGTAACAAAAGTCCTGAAATGCACCCTGACCCTTCCACAGTCTGAGGTTTAGCAGTGCAGGCAGAGTTTCTCCTGCAAATCCTTTTTACATGTGGCTATGGTTGGCCTCTTGCACAGAACAGAATCCCATTCTTAAAAAGAGCCCCCTCTCTGTGCTCAAATGGAGAAGCCCCAGACCCATGCTTAGCCCATTCTTGTGGGCCACCATGTAGAGAAGCCATTGTTCCATGGGGAGCCCGGTAGTTGAGAGACAATCAGAATTGATGGTCCTGGATTGCACAATTGATAGCTTCTCAGTAAATGCCTCAACAAGGTGTCAGACACCTTCCCTGGGTAGGGCAGCTGGCTGGAATGCAGCGTAATAGGCTTGCCGTGGGCAAGCCCAGACTTGTGCTCAACACATAGTACAAAATAGATTTTATAATTTGATGCAGCTATACCCACTCTGTCGCTATCTGTACGTCCTGTTCTCTAATGCCACGCGCAATTTAAAACAGATAAACAAATGGTATTGTATTATTAAAAAGCAAAATAGGATTAATGAAGTCAACAACACAGTTCATTTTACAGTGAAATGCAGCCTACAAAATGTTCTAGCTAAACAAAAGTAAATTTTCCTTTTGTTTTCATTTCCTAAAATAAGAATTACTGTAGCACTTTTGATAACGGTATTCCTTGAAAGACGCATACTCTCAGCTATCACAAGCATTTCAGTTTTAATACAACTTTGTTCATAGCAGTTGTAAATAAAGAATATTAATTAGTCAAGTGCCCAATTTGACAGCAGCTTTGTTTTCACACGGATTGTTAAATTATGTATCCTGCTGATTTATTCATACCCTTTGAGTCAGAAGCTTAAATACTGTATACGAAAGAGCTGCAAAAAATACTGGCCAAAAAAAAAAAAAAAAAGTCCAGGGATTCTGAGTTTGGGGAAAGAGGGCAAGGAGGACATGAATTAGCAGTTTTCTTCCACAGTTTTTCTTTTACAGGAGGATTCGAAGGGAGAATTTACATTGACCTGTAAACTAAAGAAACTGTGCTGTTGGTGATATTCCATAAGGAGCTTCATGCTGAGCAGTCAAACTTAGCCAAGTATGTTTCCGTTTATGTCTACACTATGGAGACTATGCTGCATAGCCTTGGGATGCAGACGCAGCCTATGCTGACAGAAGGGTTTTTTTCTATTGGTGTAGGAATACCACCTCCCTAAGTGAAGTTAGCTATGTCGATGGATGCCCTCTCCCATCTGCATAGCTGTCAACACTGGGGATTATGTCCATATTGCTATGTCAGTCACAGGTGTGTTTTTTCCACATTTCGGACCAATGTAGCTATACGGATATGACTTTCAGTGTAGACCAAGCCTCGGTTTCACATAGGCAATGTTGGGGGGAAATGATTGTAATGATGTACACAGGGACTTGTTTTCCTGCCTCAGGATACGAGCAACTCCCATTGATCTTTATGGGAGTATTGCCTTTCTTTTTTGTGGCTGATATTTACTTCTCCTTGATATGTTTTTGGATGTAAAATGAGTAATAGAAAACTCTTCCAGAGACACATACAGATAAACAGTGTTTTGGTTACTAATCCTCCCACAGACAACTGGCTGATTTGAAAAAAAAATACTCTAATGTCTATTATTGCATACCTTCAGATTGATGGCTTTCAAGTGACACCAATCATATTATAGTGAAGCAATGCTCTATGATTTCATTGGAGACAATGTATATTTACATATTACCCTTTGATTTCAATATCTTTCTAACTCTGATTTGTACCATCTAACCACTAAAAGTTATCTGAATAATTCTTGTATATTATACACATTAAATTAAATATGATCTGTGTTTATAAAACAGGATTGCTTCATTAATAAAATGCATTGAAAAGATATAGCTGTCTCAACAGCAATTTTGTCAGTTAAAATACAGTGATATAACTAGTTTCTACACTTCAGTGCTTCTCATGAGGGAGTGAAATGCTTATTAAGTAGTGTTGTACATTATTCTCCAAATCTTCTTTTTATGTCTATTTTAAGCATTTGATTATTGCCTGGCTAATAATAGGTGTTTCTTTAGTCAAAGAACAGACTAGAGGAGATAGTATAAATTGTAGCATATAATTGTTCACCGACTGCCATTGATAATTCCTAGCTACTACTGTATGAAAATCTTCCTCTTATGTTAGTAGCTAATTTATCATGTAATAGTAATTAAAGCTGTGGGAATCATGAAAAACCCACAGAGAGCAACCTTATTCTATTCTATTCTATTTATTTATTTATAAAATATACAACGTTTGCTATACTCATGAATCTAGGCAAACCCAGGTAAAGTCAATGACAAGAAATTACACACAAAAATGTATTTCATAGGTTTGAATTCCACTGAGGAGGGGCCCAATAGGCCTAGTGCCAATAATTATTTTTGAGACAGATGGGAATATGTCAAGGAGGAAGACCTTGAAGGGATTAAGCAACATGAAGTGGCAGGAGACTATCTACCCATCCATACAAGGATTGGTGTATTTGTATTCCAAGCAAGACTAGACTTTCCAGAAAAATACTAGTGCATGTGGAAAAACTGGAACATACAGTTACTCTTCGAGTCTGATGGTATGAATTCAGAGTGCATTCACAGATAATTTTCAAAGGAAAGAAAAATAGGAAGAAGCAATCTCCAGTCCTTTGAAAAGTGTGTGGCTCATCCCCCAACACACAAAGATTTCAACTGAGTTATTATGGATTCACAACAATGTAATTGGAGACACAATCTGACTCAAGTACCATAAGGAGGAAATTTTTTAGCCACTCCTGTTTTCCTCTTCTAAAGAAAATAACTAATTCAGGAAATGATAAGGAAATAAGTAATTCATCAAACACCAGGGCCATATCAGCTGAAGCAGGCTTGACATTGTAATCTTTTATACAAGGTTTCTCAGAATGTCTTGGTGAGGAATATTGCGCAAGGCAGTTTTGGATAGAAGCAGATGTAGACCTTACCTTTTACGAGCACCAAGGAATCATAGATTTGCTATGCAAGTTCTTTATGTTTACTCTCTGCACAGCCACAGGTGCTCAAACCATCCTCCCTCTCTACTTCTCATCCCAACCAACCACCCATAAAGTACTTATACACTGCATTTTCCAATTCCGTACCAACGTAACAGGTTGAACAGGCAACAGAGCCAAATGGACTCCAGAACCAGTAAATCATCCTAGCCTTCTAAGCCCTTTTCTTCCACATTAATATTAAGATTAATGTGTCTCATCAGTGAACTGGCAACAGGAACTTTAGTAAAAACAAGAACAACCAGTGGCCTGGTTTCCTTTTTACTCAGGGCAAGGGCATCATAAAAACAGTAGTCTGAAAAAGGACTCTCTCTTTATGTTATTAAAGTAATTTCATTTAATTTGAAAATCAAAACAGATTGCATGTCCAAATGCATATCACCATTTTAAAACATACATGGAATTGCAAGATCTTTGGGTGACTATTCTAGATGGCACATTTGCATTTTTTTTCTTCTGTAAGTATATCATATTTGTGAAAGGTGTCAGATTCTGTCATGAGACTGAAATCCTTCTTTCATGCCACCAAACAA
Organism: Emys orbicularis; assembly: GCF_028017835.1. Lineage (NCBI taxonomy): Eukaryota > Metazoa > Chordata > Testudines > Emydidae > Emys > Emys orbicularis. The sequence goes on from NC_088696.1 coordinate 28,622,671, forward strand.
ATACTGCTTGGGTACCGACTTCCTGTACGGCCCCACTCCTAACCTGTGGGGATTCTGCTAAAGGTGAGAGAGCAGATCAGTCTAAGAATCTATTCAATCCTTGGCCTCCTCCAAGTCAGTTAACCAAGGTGTTAATTATAATATTGATGTCATTTTCAATATGGCCACTTGTCCTGAGACTACTAACTCACTTCAGACTGGACATTAGTAGGATTGCCAACCCTCCCGGATTGGCTAGGAGTCTCCCGGAATCGGCCTCGATCTTCCAGTGGCTATTGAAACCAATCTGGGAGATTTTAATAGGCTGCTAAAAGTCCAGTTGGTGATGCAGCGGGCCTAAAAAGGAGGCTACCTACCTACCCTGGCTCCGCATGTCCCCCTGGCTCCTAGGTGCAGGAGTGGCCAGGGGGTCTCTGCATGCTGCCCCGCCCCAAGCGCCGACTCCGCAGCTCCCATTGGCTGGGAACCACAGCCAATGGGAGCTGCAGGGGTGGTGTCTGCAGACAGGGGCAGCATGCAGAGCCGTCTGGCTGCCCTGGAGCCTAGGAGCCGGACATGCTGGTCGCTTCCAGGAGCCGCTTGAGGCAAACGCCGTCCGGAACCCACATCCCTCACCCCTTCCTGCATCTCAACCTCCCTCCCAGAGCCTGCACCCCAACCCCTGTCCCAGGCTCATCCCAGAGCCCCCTAGTAAACTCCGAACCCCTCGGCCCTACCCCCCATCCCAGAACCCGCACCCCAACCTCCAAACCCCCTCCTGCACCCAAACTCCCTCCCAGAGCCTGCACCTCACACCCCCTCCTGCATCCCAACCAGCTGGCTCCAGCCCAGTGAAAGTGAGTGAGCGATGGAGGTAGGGCGAATGGAGTGAGTGGGGGGGAGGGAGACCTCAGAGAAGGGGCGGGGCAGGGCAGGGGCATGGCCTCAGGGCAGGGGAAGGGTGTTTGGGTTTGTGCAATTAGATAGTTGGCAACCCTAGCCATTAAATAGCCTTCACATGCTAATGCCCCTGCACTACTACCGGGCTGAATTTTAGCCAGTGACCTGGTGCTGAAGGTCCTGTATCCCACTGCCAGTCCAACTCCTAAATCCTAGAATGTCTGTCCCCATTTTCAAATATCCAAATCTGTGCACTGCCAAGTCCAGAAAAGCTTAAAGAACTGATCTGAGTAACGTTGTTATTTAAAACATAAGGTAAACTATAAATTAATGAGCTTTATAAGGGATTAGACATTTTGAGTCCTAGAACTAGAGATTTTCTGAGACAGTTTATTAAAATTATTATTCTAAAATATCCTTCCTCTTGAGAAGAGCGTAACATGACAAAAATCGTACATATGGACTCCCACTAATGCACAGACTGATATGTGCAGTCGACGTTGTAAATATGGATGCCTAAAGTATAGCCAATGTAGGCACTTACCTGCTAATTTACACACCTACAGAAGTGTAAATCCAGACAAGTTTAGGAATCCAGGCTTGAAAATTGGGCCCATGGATTCCCTACACATCACATGGCTGGCCCTGAAAATGAACCTCTTTTCACATGTGGGATGCAAGCTGTTGGAGCTGTTTCCCTTACAGCCACCAGAGTCTTCCTTTGTTTCTGAGGGTTTTGTTTGTTTGTTTTTTTGGTCAGTCACTTTGCTAACTGTTCACCTTACATCAAGCATAGAAACTGAAGAATTGCTGGGTGGTGGTGATGGGTGAATGGAGCAGAAACTTCCCTTAAAGGAAGGGGTTGCTAAATTGGAAGAGCAGAAAAGCCTTTTATTCTAAGGAGCGGGGGGGGGGAGAGTGGGGGGAGACGGGACACTCTTCACAGTGGAGATGAAAAATATTGTATTTCAGTTCTGGAAAGATCCTGTTCTTTCTACAGTGGAGATTTTTTTTCCCACAGCACAATCTGCATAGCCCCTAGCCTTTCAAAGATCTACGAAGTGGCAAGAAATAGATTCAAAACTATTTACGTATATTTTTATTTTTAGAAATTATTTTATGATTGCAATAAATGTGTCAGACAAAGACATTCTATGGCATGATATTCAAATGAGGCAGTTAAGGTTTCATGCTAAGTACCTCGAGCATTTACATCTTTTATTTGGCTGTTATTGGGATAGTAATATATACTGGGATTTGACTTGTTGACTGCTATTTTTATTTATTACTTGTGTAGTGCTGCAAATGTACACAGCACTCTACAACTCGTTACAACAAAACAATTGCCTTAAGAAGCTCACAATCTAAAGGAATGAATATGTACCATTGACAAATAAATTTGGGTGAATAATTCTTAACTAAATGTTTTCAATTAATTTCATCCTCTTTTGCTAATTGTCTGCAATTAGTGGCAAAATTCTCAAATGTATTCATTTTAAAAATCATCTGTGAAATGTCTCCAGTGACTAATCCTTGTACTGCAGATCATTTGCAAATTTTGAATCGCTAAGTCTTGCAAATTAAAATCCAAAATCCATGCTGTGTTGGCTATTTTTTAAACTGCATAGTATGTTTCTGATCCTTTCTTGGACGGCTTATGTACGTAGCTAAAAAAGCACAAACTGTAAAATGTGAATTTGCCAATTAAAACAAATTTCAATTTTGGGATAATTACATAAGCCAATCAATCAGAGAACAGAGGCAATACCACATGACATCCTAACAACAGAACTGGTGTTCTGGAATATTTGCATTTAAAATTTGGATTTTTAAGTTCAACCAATGTTAATTATTAGGGCTTTTAATTAATCGCAGTTAACTCACGTGATTAACTCAAAAATTAATTGCTATTAAAACAATTTATCATGATTAATCACAGTTTTAATCACAGTGTTAAACAATAGAATACCAATTGAAATTAAATATTTTTGGATGTTTTCTACATTTTCAAATATATTGATTTCAATTACAACACACTGCTCACTTTATATTATTTTTATTACAAATATTTGCACTGAAAAAATGATAAACAAAAGAAATAGTATTTTTCAGTTCACCTCATACAATACCGTAATGCAATCTCTTTATTGAGAAAGTGTAACTTAAAAATGTAGATTTTTTTTTTGTTATGTAACTGCACTTAAAAACGCATGTCCTCTAGAATGGTTGACGCATGAAGGGACATATGAATCTTCAACGCATCTGGCATGTAAATATCTTGCAATGTCAGCTACAACAGTGCCATGTGAACACCTGTTCTCACTTTCAGATGACATTGTAAACAAGAAGCAGGCAGCATTATCTCTTGCAAATGTAAACAAACTTGTTTGTCTGAGTGACTGCCTGAACAAGAAAGAGAACTGAGTGGACTTTTAGACGCTAAAGTTTTACATTGTTTTTTTTTATACAGTTATTTTTTTGTACCTAATTCTACATTTGTAAGTTAAACTTTCATGATAAAGTGATTGCATTACAGTACTTGTATGAGGTGAATTGAAAAATATTATTTCTTTTGTTTTTTTATAGCACAAATATTTGTAATCAAAAATAAATATAAAGTGAGCACTGTATACTTTGTGTTCTGTGCTATAATTGAAATCAATATATCTGAAAATGTAGAAGACATCCAAAATATGTAAATAAATGGTATTCTATTATTAACAGTGCAATTAATGGTGATTAATTTTTTTAATTGCTTGACAGCCCTATTAATTATATAACCAACAAAGGGCCAATTCAGAATTTTATAATCAAAAATACAATTCAAAATTCAATTTGGACAATCCCGTCAATCTTAAATTTCACTTTTCTCGAGTATTCATGCTATTAAACTTTTCAACCAACCATATTAACAACGAGTGGAAGACATTATTGTCGGTGGACTTGGCAATAAAGTTGTGAATTTCCAGAAGAAATTTAAAGGAGTGTGATGTTGTCTAATATAAACAAGTTAGGAGTACAGGTAAACCAAAATTAGAATAATTTATCCTTGTCTCTTCACTCTGAACTTTGAGGCTAAATCAGATAAATGGCATCAGGATCCAAAATTACTTCGTTTGGATTTTACAAGCTGAAAATGTTATCAATGACTTCTTGAGAAACCTGAACTATTCTAACATTTAGCTCCACCTCTGACTGAAATAAAGACAGGCCCAAACCAAAGCCTGGTCATGTCCATTGTCAGGTTCTCTGGACTCCAACAATTCATCCAATAGCTCTCTATCTTTAGAGCTCCTTGGGTTCTGATTAACCATTTTGAGAGAAAATATATTATCCACCCTGTCTCCCTTTATCTTTCCACGTTTCCAGCTCCTTTGCTTGCTTACTCTTCTTTTTCTTGCCTGTACCTCCTGTCTCACACTGGCTGTGAACAGAAATGAGCCTGAAACAAGTCCCAAGAACTAACCACTCAAATTTGGAGGAAGTTTGAATCTGGATCCAAATTTTTGGGCTGACCCTCCCCCATCTTCAGATCCAAAACTACAGATATGAACACCCACAAAGCTTTCTGGAAATTTCAACCCAGATGCCTTATGGCCTGAAACTGAGAGCTGGGGGTAAAATGTGGCTGGCACAAAGGGGGTTATTTCATTTCTGGACAGTAGATCATGTAGGTACCTTACCCATAGTAAGGGGGAGCCTAACACAATTTTTTTTTTTCTGAACAGGTTGAACCATCTAATTAATTATAATGGCTTGAGTCAAAACTTTCCAAAGGAGGAGTTCAAGCTGGGAATCAGCATAAAACAACCATGGAAACTGATGTTACTTAAATACTCTGGTGTATTCCAAATTTTAACTTTGATTCATTAAAGTAGCCAAAAATGTACAGCACATGTTGTTATCTCAAACCGGGAGGTTTTTAAAACTCCCATTTCTTTAATTGTGCTGCTACTTTAGCAGAATAAAAATTCCTTTTTTCCCCCTTCACTTTTACAAAGTTCCCCTTCTAGTTGTGTCTTAAAACTGTCAAACATGCTTTACTGCTTCCAAATAAACACATCATTTTTGGCAGAATTAGTAGATGGGAAAGGTAGGAACATTGTTGTTTTAGGAGTTCATATAAAAAGCAAATTTTAATGTTTCAAAATTTAAGGCTTTCCTAAAGTTTTAAAATATATCCTCCCCTGACTCCATATGCGATGTTGTCGAAAGCATTATGAAGTGTCCCTTTGGAAAAGTAAAGCTGATTAATTAGAGTAAGTCTCCATTGTAAGATTCAGCAGCTATATAAACATTCATGGACTTTTCTTAACAAGTATTTAATTATTGCTTTTAAATGTTTTGAAAAGTTGAAATGATTTAATGGTGAGCCATTTTACTGAGCACATTCATTGGAAGGTTTGTCAGTTTGAAAGCAGTACCCTCAGTATATGCATCGGGGATTGTATTAGAGCAGAATTGCTTTAACTGGAGGGTATTTTGCTGGGAAGATTCTTCTGCCATGGGCATTCTGCATAAAGGGGAAAAAGTAAGGGAATTGAGAAGACATCCAAAGAACAAAGTTTCAACTTCAGTCTCCTACCCAAAGCTTTCAAATTGGAAAATTGTGTCATTTGTGGGAAAGTGACTTCTCATTCTGCTTTCATATTAGTCTAGCAGAGACAGCATGGCTCTCAGTATGCGCACCCTTTCACCTCCACGTCACCAGGATGAATCCAGCCCAGGGTAATATCTTTCAGTTACTATTGGCATTTAAAGGCATATTGGCATCTGCTTAGCCACGTGGAGGCCAATTATCAATGGACCAGTCTACACATCACCAAAACTACCACTGGCACTACACTAACTGGTATTCTTGTTGATAATCTTAGCTGAAAAAGCTGCTGGCTGAAAGGCTATATGGAAAGAATTACCCTATCACCCCCAGCGGTAGCCTTTTCTGGTGAGGAATGAGGCACATTACCAGGGCAGGGTGGGGTAGCTGGCACTGCTCATGCAAGTTTTGAGACAGGATTTACCAAACAGATAAACAGAGAGCTTCAGTTTTCAGGGCTATCGACCTAACACCTTTTTTGAACATTCATGTTATCAAACAATTTAACATTTTAATCAAATAAAGTGTTCCTCTAACCCCCAAATAATCCTCCAAAAAATCCCAATAGCACACAATGCTCTTGGGAATCAGGAAATAGAGAGGAAAAATATTAGGTATAAATGTGCACTTCCACACTAAAACCTGAAAAATTGGCATGCTGTAAATGGTAAACATTAATCTAAACCAGAAAAAAATCCCCAAACCTCACAATCCGGGAAGCAATATTTCAGTATTCTCTAGTGTAACCATAAATGACATGGCTATCTCTAATTTGTTGTCCAACATCTGACCAACCTTAGTTCATCCACAGACAAAAACTGGCATCTCTAATTTTCTAACCAATCACTGCAATTCTTTACTTACCAACCAATAATTCTGCCATCTCTAATTTACCAATAAATAATTCTGCACTCCCAAATTTACTAACCGATAATGTGACCAATTTGCTGACCAGTGATTGTGTCAACTGGTAGTGCCCCTAGTGAACAGTAATTTGCTAAGCAATATTTGGAGCTTTTCCCCCTTAGCAATAAAGAACTTTAGTGATCTTAGATTCAGTACTCATTACACTGTCCTGAAACTCTTTAATGCCGATACTAAGTCGTTTACAAAAGTAAGTATTTGCTTTCTGTGTGAATATGCTGTTTATCCACATTGACTGTTTAGAAACTGCACAGATCTCTTTGGAATTTCTGTGAGTTGGAATATTGTTGTCATTATTAGGAAATTAGCATTTGAGAGGAACCTTCTCCCCTTTCCCTCATCCCCAGCAGTTGTTCTCAGCACACTGCAAATTTCTCCAACAGTGTTATTGCCATCATGCAGGGGGATTTGGCTAAGATCCCACAACACTTGAACAGAGTGTGTTGGTGAAGGAGTTACACAGTTAGCCAACTGTGTGACCCCAGCGACCTTACCACCCAGGTTGATTCTGCCTAGGCAAAGAGTGGAGCAAAAAGAGTTCACGTGTAAAGCAGAAGTGATTAATTTGGCTTGTCTAACTTCACCAGCCCTTGGCACGAGTGAAAAAACAGATCTTGAAACATTTTTAATGAAACAATAATGGCACTTATCTGGTAATTTCATCTGTAAGCCACTTTACCCACGATACTTATTAATCTTTACTAATGCCCTGACGGAGTGAGCAAGCCTGTAATCTCCATTTTACAGAGGGAAAATCTAAACAGAGTTAAGGGCACAGATGGAGTTAGTCAGTGATGAGATTATACTAAGAGTTCCTGGCTCCCCGTTCTGTGCTCAGACAACTACACTTGACTTCAGAAAAATGCAAAATACGACTAATAGTGATTTCCCTGAGAATCCTTCATTTTTTCAAAATTATGAGAGCAAATTTCTGAAGGGCTATGTCATAACTATAAAGGGAAGGGTAACAGCTCTCCTGTGTACAGTACTATAAAATCCCTCCTGACCAGAGACTCCAAAATCCTTTTACCTGTAAAGGGTTAAGAAGCTCGGGTAACCTGGCTGACACCTGACCCAAAGGACCAATAAGGGGACAAGATACTTTCAAATCTTGGGGGGGGGAAAGGCTTTTGTTTGTGCTCTTTGTTTTGGGGGTTGTTCGCTCTTGGGACTGAGAGGGACCAGACATCAATCCAGGTTCTCCACATCTTTCTAAACAAGTCTCTCATATTTCAAACTTGTAAGTAAACAGCCAGGCAAGGCGTGTTAGTTTTTATCTTTGTTTTCTCAACTTGTAAATGTACCTTTTACTAGAGTGTTTATCTCTGTTTGCTGTACTTTGAACCTGAGGCTAGAGGGGAATCCTCTGAGCTCTTTAAGTTTGATTACCCTGTAAAGTTATTTTCCATACTGATTTTACAAAGATGATTTTTACCTTTTTCTTTAATTAAAAGCCTTCTTTTTAAGAACCTGATTGATTTTTTCCTTGTTTTAGATCCAAGGGGGTTGGATCTGTATTCACCAGGAGTTGGTGGGAAAAAGAAGGGGGGATGGTTAATTTCTCCTTGTTTTAAGATCCAAGGGGTTTGGATCTGTATTCACCAGGGAATTGGTGAAAGGTTTCTCAAGGCTTCCCAGGGAAGGGAATTAGCTTTGGGAATGGTGGCAGCGGACCAGATCTAAGCTGGTAGTTAAGCTTAGAAGTTTTCATGCAGGCCCCCACGTTTGTACCCTAAAGTTCAAAGTGGGGAAGCAGCCTTGACTGGCTAAATGATGACTTTTGGCACAGCTCCAGGGTAAGGGTGAGACATAAACTGCACTACCACAGAAGTTAGCCCCGAGAGGCAATGAGGCGAGGGGAGCCCGGAACTGAATTGATTCTGTGGAGATGGGCAGAGATCTGATTAACAGGGGGAGTGGCTTCTCATCCAGGGAAGGGCCCTCACCCATTTCTGTGTGGCTCATCTCCCCTCCGTCGTTCTCTCTCTCTGTCTCCCCCCACTCCGGACCTCCTGCCTCTCTCTATTGCTCTCTAGTCCCCTATGTCCCAGTATTTCACGCTGTGCCTCCCCTCCCCTTTAGAGAAGCACCCTGCTCTTCTCCGCATTTGCAGGCTGGGGGTGGAGGGCAGCTACAAGTGAGGGCCTCTTGACACCCCCTTCCCTGGGCAGGGAAGAGAGCTAGCAGGCTGACCTGACTCATCTTCCACAGGAGGGAAGGGGAAAGAGGAGCCGCAGACAAAGCATGGTAGGTAAGAGTGGCCTCTGATCGATCCTCACCCCTCCACTCCTGTGAATAAGGTGCTGGTTGGGAGAGGAGCTGGTTGAGCTGCTGGCCTCCATTTGCTCCCTCCTTGCCTCTCCCAGCCCTTGGAAGTGGTATGGGTCAAGCAGTACCTTCCTCTTCACTTTTCCCCTACCTGAAACATCCTGTGGATTCCAAGGGGCAGGACGCAAACTGACTCTCTGATTGGCTGTCCTTGCCCAGGAGGCAGGGGATAGGGAAGGGCAACCAATCAGGCCAAGATTCTCTATAGGTCAGAGGCTTGGTGTTGGCAGCTCTGTAGTACAGAGATTGAACTGGTGACCGTAACAGGCCTGATTCACAGGATACTCAAGTTTATTTCCTAGCCCCTCTCACAAGCCCCGAGTCAGAGTCAAAATTTGCATTTACCAAAATCCCCATTTTGGGGTAAACAAGAAATGCCAACAACAATTTCACTGATGTTACTGATCAAGATTTCAATTCAAAATGTAATGAAACATGCAAAAACTCCCCTTTCCCAAGACATTTTTTCACAAAAGAAAATAGCCATTTTTCAACATAAAAAGTTTTGTTCAAAAAATGTCCATCAGCTTTATTAGTGAGCAAGTGGTGGGATGGCTGTCTGGTGTGCATGAGAAACCGGGGTGGTAAGACAGAGGTGGAGAGAGAGGAAATGTTTGAATGTGTTTGCCAGTGCTGACAGCAAGTGTTTCGAAGGCTATGTCTACACTACAGGTTATGTACTCAGCAGTGGCGTAGCCAGGGTCTAAGGGTATGTCTACACCCAGCCGCTAGTTCGGCGGCTGGGAATCGAAGTTCTGGGTTCGACTTATCGCGTCTTGTCTGGACGCGATAAGTCGAACCAGGAAGTGATCGCCGTCGACTGCGGTACTCCAGCTAGACGAGAGGAGTACCGCGGCGTCGACGGGGGAACTGCGGCGTCGACGGGGGAGCCTGCCTGCCGCATGTGGACCGAGGTAAGTTCGAACTAAGGTACTTCGAACTTCAGCTACGTTATTCACGTAGCTGAAGTTGCGTACCTTAGTTCGAATTGGGGGGTAAGTGTAGACCAAGCCTTAGTGTAGGGGGAGCAAACAGAAAAAAGGCGCTCCCCCTTGGCTCCTCCTCTGGCCACGCCTCCCTTGGCTCCTCCCATTTCCCCCCCAAGATTAACCCCGGGGCCCGTCTCAGGACTCCTGCGGGCTTCCCGGGGGTGCGGATACCCCCGTCCCCCCGCAGTCCCGGGAGAGTCTCTCCTGTCCAGCCCGCTCTGCAGGTGTCCCCCGCCAGGCTGCGCCGCCCAGCCCCACCCGCAGGGTCCCGTCCCCCCCGCCCGGGGCTCCAGGCTCCTGCGCCATGCCAGGGCCCCCCGTCCAGACAGCGCAGCCTGCGCCCCTGCCCTGCGGGCCCGGCCCCGGGGAGCCCCTCGCCCGGAGGGAACCCCCCAGTGCAAGGCACCGGACCACCGCTGCTCACGTTCTGTCCTGCGCCGCCGCCTGTCCCCGGCCGATCCCGGTCCCGCACCACGGGCAGATCCCGGCTCCGGCTCCGGGCGGGGAGCGCTTGGCCGCCGAGCCCTGAGCCGCCGCAAGAGGTGGCTGCGTCTGCGGCGATGTTGGGGCCGCGTGGGGCGCGATGGCTGAGGAGCCGGCCCCCTCTCTCCTCCGGCCGCGCCTGCCGCCCCCCCCATGGCTCCTCCGGCAGTGCTGCCCCTGGCGCCGGCCCGGCCGGCGCCGCTTTTGGGAAAAGGGGTGAGGGGAAGTGGCTGCTTCCCCTGCACCCTGCTAGCTACGCTACTGGTACTCAGACATGTGAATAAGCCACCCCCCTCAGTGACATAGTTACACTGACCTAAGTGCCGGTATGGGCGGCACTTTGTCAGCGGGAGAGCGTCTCTCATCGACATAGCTACCGCCGCTCATTGCGGGTGGATTAACTAAGTTGATGGGAGAGCTCTCCCGCATCGGCTTGGAGTGGCTACACTAGAGAGCTTATAGCAGGCCAGCTGCATCCATGCAGCTGCGCCGCTGTAAGCTCTCTGGTATAGCCGTAGCCTACGTATAGGGCAGGGGTCGGCAACCTTTCAGAAGTGGTGTGCTGAGTCTTCATTTATTCACTCTCATTTAAGGTTTCGCGTGCCAGTAATACATTTTAACGTTTTTAGAAGGTCTCTTTCTATAAGTCTATAATAGATAACTAAACTACTGTTGTATGTAAAGTAAATAAGGTTTTTAAAATGTTTAAGAAGCTTCATTTAAAATTAAATGAAAATGCAGAGCCCCCCGGCCTGGTGGCCAGGACCTGGGCAGTGTGAGTGCCACTGAACATCAGCTCGTGTGCCACCTTTGGCACACGTGCTATAGGTTGCCTACCCCTGGTATAGGTGAACAGGCACCTCTCTCTCCAGAGGTGTGGATGGGAGAAAAACAGTATCTGTGTGGGGTGAGTATGCAAGTTCAGAGGTATGCATATGAGAGTATGGCTAGGGTTATACATGTGTCTGGTGGTGGGTGGGTGTTCATGTGAGAAAAATGGTATGAGAATATGCGAGTGTGTATATAAAGCATCTGGTTGGCTGTAAAGATTCATGGGGGCATGAACACTTATGCATGTGGGCTAGTAGATTTTTACCTGGGCTGGTAAGTTTTCTGCATTACAGGTTTATTGGCTTTCCTCAATATATAGGATACTATATATAGCCCACTGTGCTACCCTTACACAGGTTAATTCTTTTATCCATTTCAAACACAGTCAATCAATACCAGTGATCAGGTAGCTTGTGAAATTGCCTGGAAAACACATCCACAAAGTAAACCCAATACAATGGGCTGTCTATGTGACTTAAAGCTTAGCATACCATTGAAAATCACTAATGGAACACTGTGCAGTTTGTTCATGCTATGAGCAGTCAAGAATCATGCATAATGTAATAGTGCATCTGGTAACAGCAGTGCACACAAGCTAATTTAATCTTGTTTTAAACTAGACATAAGGAATTAATCTTTGAAGTGGTCCCTGATGCGATTCTCCTTGGTTCTTAATATGCCCAGAATCCTTCCATTCCCCATTTACAGTACTGTACAGGGGCTTATTTAAATAATATATTTATGCTTGAAGTATATTAGCTGAAAAATGCCTGTGACCACATGATGATATGTCAGATCAATGTTGAAATGCCCTAATGGCTGACCCAGTCTAGAAGCTGTGCTTTGTGCTCTGATGTGTAAGAACTAAGCTCAGTGTTCAGTGTCTGCCTCTACTGTGGGAGTAACAGTGGTGCCCAAAGATCAAACTTTTCTAAAAGAACAGTGTGTATACACTCTCTCTCTATATATATATATAAATAATATATGCATGCTTACGTTAATCAGATGTGCGTGGTGTGGAAGTTAAACTTGACAATCAAGAGAGTATTTTAAAGAAAGTGCAATAAAAACATTTGTTCTTTTTATTAGCCTATTATGGCTAATACCGTGAGACACTGCCATGCCTACCTCTGGTGATGGTGTAGTTCAATGAACAAAGTGCCCATTGAGTCTGCATTTAGAAGTAGATGAGACAGAAACAAGCATATACCCTAATTATTTTCTGTGTGTTAAGGTTAGGTATTGATTTGTGTATAAACACTGTAGCAAGTGATGAACATTGTTTTGCATATGATTACAATAACCTGTCTGGTGCATTGAAGCCACTGTGAGATCAGGTCCAAAGCTGTGCAAAAAAACCCCTATGCTTTCCCTTCCCAAGAGGCTTGTTGAATATTGAAGTCATGTGGATTTCCCCTTCACCCAAATTTCAAACAAATCCCCTAAGCTCCACCAGAACCACCGAGTTTGACGCTGACATAATAAGAAACCAGAAATATTGCATGGTCCTTATGGGAAACCATAAATCAACCCAGATACCTTTGAAAGTAGGCCCAGGATCACTTGAAAGGGTTATGAAGTTATGACTGGACTGCCTGCACTATTCACGGTCACACAATCCTTAGCTCTGCTAGGGCTTTAAAAAGAAATCACAAATACCTCCCCCTGATTTACCGCAACCCCATAAGTAGTACGTAGGGAAATATTGTCTCTCATGCTCCCTCATCTGTGTCCGTATACCAACTAGTAACCAGAGAAGGTCATTTCTAAACCATCCAGCCCATTTCTAGTTTAACATGCATTAATATTATTTATTTATGCAGTTTCCAAACACTCAGGGATGGCTCTTGCTTCATGGAACTCACAACTGCAGTCAAGGTGGTGGAAAGGGAACAGGAACAACAATAGTCAAGTTGTATACAAGTCGACTTGATTCACTGTGGGCAGCAGCAGATCTTTAAGAGGGACTTAAATGTGGACAGTGTTAGCAGAAAATGACTAGATAAACATCCACGGTGTTACAGCGTATGTGAAAAACTTCATGAGCAGTAGAAATCAGGTTTGATTTAAACTTATTAATCCATAAATTTGTCTTTTCCAGTCTCTTTTATAATTAAACTGTTTTATTGCTTGTTTTAAATGCATCTTAGTAAATAATGTGAGTAATAAAACCTCTCTCTCTGTATATGTTTTCTCTCTCACACACACACATATGTACACATGTATACATATATACTAATCAATGTGGCTTTCACTCCACTCTACCCCAGAGATGTAATGTAATTTTATTTTCCACATAATGGTTCATGTTAAAGTTTGAAAATACATTAAAAAGAATTACCTTGAAAATTAGGTGTTGAAGCAGTGTGCTAGGCCTGAGCTGAAAAGCTTCACGATGGCCATAAAAGGAAGAGTTTAAGTAAACAATATGCTGGTATAAAAAAAAAAAAAGAAAACAAAAAGAAAAATCATTCCACGCCAAGCCCAGTCAAAATGCATTATTAGGGTGTCCAGGAAATTATAGCTTGTGTCCATTAGTCCTTTCAGGGTTAATATTGATGCAGATATTATTTCTATCCACGGTACCATTTATTTGAAATATTATGACTGGGCGTAGCTGCAGCAGTGAATCAAATCAATTGATAGAGCAGTTAGCCCTGCAGTCAAGGCTGCCTTTATACCGTGCAGCAAGCATGAAATATTATGGAGATTGTTCTTTAAAGTGATCACTTTATCATCATTTGTCTGCAGCCCAGGCTATTCCTTCCTGCCTCACTTCCCTGTTGGGTTAGAGCTGTCATAACTCAATCAGCCGTATAATGCTGTTCATAGCACCTCCGTACCAGGTACTGAACCTGTCAAGGGCCACTGAGGGAATGATACTTATCCATTTTGACAGCTAGCAACACCACTCTGATATTTATGTCAGTTTATATATGTATGATATGTATTTCTTAAATGTAATTAGAAGCCTGTTTGTCTGTGATATATCTGAATTGCCCAGAGCTGCCCATGATTAAGACATTGATTTCTAACCTTGTGCATTACTGGAGAAGAGAATATGACAAGCTTCATCACTCAAGGGTTGCAGCTAACCTCCTCTGTCCATATACATCATATGAAATTGTCACTATTGTTTATCTGTCCAGCAAAGCTGACTGCAAAGCAACTGTTACCGTAGTTTGCTAAATAAACTAAAAGACTGTAAAACAAACAAACAGCCCTGTCCCTCCAGAGCACTGGTACTTCACAAATGGGTTACTAGGACCAAAGCACTGCGAGCAGACTTCAGACTGAGAGAACATTGTAGGGAGGGTTGTTGTACTGCATGTGTTCGTTGTGAAACACTGTGAAATTTTATGTTTACTGGTAACATATTGGAGAAAGCAGGTCATAGATTCCAATGAGACAGAAGCATTTCCACAGATTTACGACATGCCAAACCATAGAAGACATGCTTTCTGTCAGCTAGAAAAAGGATGAAAACAATTAACCACCAAAACACAGAAATCCGGTCAATCCTCTGTGTTTCTTGCCTATGATTAAGGCCCATATGATCACTATTACATGGTCTGTGGTATTAATGATTAGCCTCGTGGCTTTCATTTGCCAATAATTTAATATTCCAACTGATTTAGGGAAAATATCCTCTCAACAAATAACTAGCTCTTATATAGCACTTTCCATCAGTAGATCTCAAAGCTCTTCACAGTCTTTAAAGTGTTATCTTCACAATAATCTCATGATGTAGGGAAGTGTTATACCCATTTTACAGGGTAGTGGAGGCATTGAGAGGATAAGGCCCAGATCCACAAAGGGATTTAGGCAGTGCACTGCCTAACTTTTAGGCACCTAGAAATATGTGCAACAATGTGATTCCCAAAGCCTGAACTAGGTACTTAGGCTCCCTATACGATGAAAGGGGAGAGGTAGGTGTCTTAGTAAATCTGCAAAACGTAGCATGCTAGAGCACATCAGCACTCCTGATTGGCTCACTCCCACTACTTAAGCTGGAGGGAGGAACAGAAAGCCGTCTGTACAATTGCGCTTGACTCTGCTTCAGACTGCTCACCCAGTATAATCTCCTCCTCTCTCCTGATCCTGACCTCCCGTTTTCCTGACTCTGCCCCATTCCTGAAATCTGACCCACAGTTCCTGATCTTCTTGTTCTGAACCCCAGCTGGCATGGGGATCTGGCTCCCTGCCCTACACTAACCACTAGGCCCGGCCATCTACATCTGGCCCTAACACTAAGTACTTGTGTAGATCCAGACCTAAGTGACTTGCCCAAGCTCATACAGGCAGTCTTTGGCCCTGAGTCCCCCAAGCACTAGGCTAGTGCCCTAACCACTGAACAACCCAGCGCATCTTTCACCCACTTATAGAATTGACTTTAAGGTTGTGAAATGTTTGGGTTCACCACTTCTGATTTCTAACTGGGACAATGAAATTTCCAATGCAGTTTTGCTGAGTCAGAGGATCAGAATCTATATTGATCTATACTCCATGAAATCCCATAAAACCAAATTGTGCACTCCACAATTGAATATCAACTAACTCCAATTACTTCAACAATTTGTCCCTCTAAGCTCACATGGAGTGTAAATCAGAACTAGAATTTTGGCCCGTGAGTTTTAGATTGTTTAGAAAAGCTTCAGAAAAACATATGAAGCAAAGCCAAACTCCTTCACCTACCATGAAGGCATCTCTGCTTTTGAAGATCAATATTCTAAAGGAAATTGCAAAGCATTGTTATATGGGGATTGAAAGCCTTTCATGTCTTAAAGTTTATAGCATTTCAAACTACTCTAGGTAGCCAAATTATCATTAGCCACATATCATTATTAGATGGGAAAATCCTAATTTTGAAACATCAGTCTAACAGTGGGCAAAGGGAGCTCTTTCAGTTATTTGGAGGACAGAGACTAAAGGTACTAAAGGTAGGTGATCCCACACTGAGCCTTTGCATTTGCTGTTCCAATTCTCTCTCCTGGAAAAATGCCTTTCCTACTTTTAAAGATTATAAATTAGAATTGCCCAAAATATTTGTAGTGCAACTTGGAATGGTATTAAAACTCATTTAGTTTCAAGTTTTGCTACAAACTGAAAGCTCAGCTCAGAAGCATCGGAAAGTTTGAAAACTGTTCTGGGGAAACTTAACTGCAGCAATTTTTGGAGGTGTAACCATCCCCCCTGGCAAAACAAGCCTTTTTGCGATGTTTCAATGCAAAGTCAGGGGAAACTGAGCTACTGACTGAATTTCACTGTGCGCTTTGGGGATTTGAAATGGAAACAAAGTGAAATTCAGGAGGTGCAAATCCATGCCACGTTCTCCTGATCCTCCACAATCCAAAACCGCAGAAGTCTGCACAACTCTGTTATTAACTGTAAATGGTTAATTCCAGATGAATAGGATTTTCACTCTATTTGCATGGATTGTTTTTTACACTACTGCCAGGCAATTTCCCTCTAAACTTTTGGTTTGTTTTCTGAGATACTCCATGCCCTGCCTATTGCTGGTGATTGTCTTAGCAACTGGACAAAAAGTTACCATGACAAATTTTCCTTATTTATGTGAAATCTCAGATGAATTCTCTTATGTGGATTGATTTTTCCCCACTCAGAGGACCACTTTTTTGATACACATATAGGTTAGAAAGGGTATAAAGAACAGCAAACAGAAAGGGCATGATCTAACAACAATAGAAAAGTTCTACCAACTCTTGACTCTGAAGGGCCAGATACTCACCATGACTTCAGTGGAGCTACATCAATTTATACCAGCTGAGGATCTGGCCATTAGGAAATTGCTGGATCAGTCAGGTGCATAATCCCACAAGTTACCGCTGCCCTTGGTAACATTAAATGGAGAGACCAAATACTTACACAGCCCATAATTCTAACTGACACTGATCTCAGTAGCAGCATGGGGCAAGTTATACAATTCCTATCAGCGACTCTTAAGACATAAATGGGTTTTACTTCTATATATTTCATTATATCTAGTCCTTGTTTCAGTTATTATTTTCTTGGATAAATACTTGGTACATGATGCAGCCAGAGGAAGGAACACCTCACGACTCATTGACAGTAAGTTTGAGGTTCCCTTTGTGTCTCTTACAATATCCCATAGTAATGATACACTATCCTCAGGATCTTGTTACGTATCTGGTGTCTGTTGTCTTTTTGTGGAGAGGGTGGGGGTGGGAATCTCTCTCCTTCCAGACTACTTAATGCTTATTGAATAGCAGAATGCTTATTGAATCCTTCTGGAATAGCAGTTCCTACTTTTGAGCAGAGAGATTGATTTTCCTGGTATTGTCATGTAAAGACAGGGATGAACTGGCCGCTGAGTTATGCTTGGAGTGCATTGCCTCGTATCCTGAAAAGTTTACTACTGGATGGATCCCAAAGCACTTTACAAGCCAGTAAATGAATCGCTTAAACCACCACTGCAATGCAGCCACCTCTGGGGTATACATGGCAGCTGTTTAACAGCTCAGAGCAACAATTTGGGCTGGAAAGTGAAGAGAAAATTTGTATCTAATGATGGGCAAACAATACAAAATAATATTTGTGAACTATTTTTTTAAAAATAATGAAATTAGTCAACTAATTTGATTACTATCATCTGACTAATTGAATACAGTTAAAATTGCATGGAGAAGATAATAAGCAGAAAAATATCGTTGTCCAAGCTGGAACTGGCCAAAACGATAGAGTTAACAGAAAGTGCCTTGATATAATTTAATGAATACTGTGGTCAGGACTACAGCGTTACATCTCATCCATGACATGGCATTTCTACAGCATGGTGCCCCTTAACTCCATGCTTGTGCACTGGTTTGGTCGTGACTCAGACCAGAGTTCCCACAATCTAATCTTCAGTACCACCCTGGGTTTTCTTTACAAGTCTCCCATGCAATTAATGGCCAATGTCACCAGGCTTCAGATGGGAGATCAGATAATTTCACATTGTTCGGTTATTAAGATGGTATATTTTCACTGTGTAATAAACAATGCTTACGCATTTTGTATTTTCAAAGCACTGTACAAACATTAACAAACTGAACATAATATAGTAAGATTATTATCCCCAATTTTTCTGAGGAAACTGAAACAGCTAAGTGACTTGGCTAGGGTGACCAGATGTCCCGATTTTATAGGGACAGTCTCGATTTTTGGGTCTTTTTCTTATATAGGCTCCTATTACCCCCCACCCCCATCCCGATTTTTCACACATGCTGCCTGGTCACCCTAGACTTGGCCAAAGTCACACACAACAAGTCAGGTGACTTATCTGGGATTAGAACTCAGGAATACATGATTCCCTGCTCATTCAGGCAGATTGTGATATCTTGTGTACGTGGTCATAAAGAGAGATTTCTCAGGCAATATCTATAATTCAAATGTGGCAAGTTACAGAGCAAGATTCTTTAGCGGAATATAGCCTTGCCAGTTTGAGAAAGGCCCAAGCCAGAACCACAGACTTTGGGCATGGTGATGGGCATAGGCAAGTTCAGATAAATGAGACCTCAATCAGTAACCCCCTGATTTTGCAGCTGCAAAACAAAATATTACCCCCAAGGTTTTGCATATCCAAAGAAAATAAATCACACCTGCGTCCCCTCATTCTGCTGCCATTTACAGCTGCCTTAGTACTTTCATACCCAAAGCAAAACCAAAGAACTTTCAGCTGTCTTTTTTAAATGCAAACACCTTTGTCACTACATTTTTATGTCATTTCATTTTAAAGAGCAACAAATCCAAAAAATCCTCCTCTGCCTTTCTGATAGGGCTGTGCTCTTTATCTAGAAGTCAACAATTCAGATTTGCTATTAGCAAAAGTCAGTAGATTCAGATTTAAGTCGGGGGGAAATAGATATCAATACAAGTCCATGACAATACATGCTGAAGGGGGACCTCTGCTCCTGGCAGTGATTGAGGTCTATAAGCCCAGGGCTGTAAAGGAGCTATTGCTGCCATAGAAGGAAGAGGGCAGCCTGTTCTCCAATCTCTGACTGCTCTATGGGAAGTAGAGGTTATGGGAAAATTAGCATAGGCATAGGAAGGGAAGGAGGGAAAAGGGGAGCCAGGAAAGCATCTAGCAACTTCTGTGAAGCTGGTCACTCTCCGGTTATTCTGCCTGCTACCCTCAACTCATGCAACACTCCTTTGAGCAGCTGACTAGAGCAGTGTAGAAATTGCAGGGGGAGGAATAGTGTGAAGTAGATTAGGATGAACCTTGCAGATGGGTGACAAAAGCAGCCAGGCACAGGAAGGGAGACACTTTGTGGTTGTGCAGCCCACGGCAAACTGAGCTTGTGCCTGAGGACCCATTTGAACAGTCTTATGCTCCGTTTGAGGGGTGCAAGGACCTCATGAGAAGTTTTAAAAATAAATGCGCCTAGAGGGTGCACTTGGTCATTGCATAGATTCCCTTGCAGCTTGGGTGGGGAAAGGGCCATACTGCTAGTGAATTTCAGGTTTTTTTGTACTGAACAATTACTTTGGGACTGTTTGCATTGCAATTTTATGCCTGCATATTATGAAAACTGCTGGCAAAATAAGAAATTCAGCATTATGACAGAACTGTACAAACTGATTTTCCATCACATTTACCAACTTTTGATGTGAATAGTCTGCTACTAAAACATGATGACACAGACACTGTAGTAACATAATATCTGAAGTATCCATTAACTAATATGTAAATATAATGAAACACCTCCGGAAATGTAGTCAAGCGATGACCACCACCACTAATGCAATATTCATTATTTTTAAAGGCTATGTAGAACTCCGTGCTTCTTTCCCCCCTGGCTCCCCCACCCCCCCATGATGGCTTAGTTTAAGGGGGACTCTTCTTCCTTGTGGAAGGCTCTGTTATTTATAAAAACACCTGTTTATTTCTAGAGCCAAATCCTAGTGAAAAAAGTTCATATCTAAATGTAGATGTTTAATAGGACAGTGTTCTGGGGATATTTAGATTTGCTATTTCAGTTCAACTCATGTTAAAAAAATAGAAACTGGGTGTGAAATTTGGATTAAGTTTGGATTTTTAACCCCCAAAGCCTGGGAACTTTTGGTTCAGGCGTTCATATTTTCCTACATGGCCTAGTAGACAGAGCACTGGACTGGGACTCAGGAGACCCGACTTCTCTTCCGGGCTCCACCACTCGCCTTGCTGGGTGACTTTAGCTAAGTCTCTACACGTCTGTTGCTTCATCTGAAAAATGGGGATATTGATATTTGCCACTTTGAGATGTACTAATGAATAGGACTATCAGAGATAAGTATTATCAATCTCATAGTCTGTTTTCCCTGTGTATAACTGAACAGCATTGCTATTAAATTAAAACGGTTGCTTCAATGTTTGTAATTTCTAAAATTTCAAATAAAGTGGCTCATAAAAACATCATGTGAATAGGATTTGTCGCTACTTCCTGGTGCACGGGTGAGGGAAGAGAGAGAATGTCCATGGGTTCTTCCAGGGCGTAGAAGTCATCGCTAGGTGTCGTGGCTCTGGGGCATGCTTTCCAGGCTTGCTTTTGATCAACAGTCACTGTGGTGCATCTCCACTGGCACTTTACATTAAAATCAAAACTTAAAAATAAGTTCAGCTGCTGCTCTAGATAGCTGTCAAAATGTGAGCTAGTGAGATATTGCATGAACTTGGCCCTACAGTATCTATCCTTAAATGATGCTGGTAATACATGGAAATACACTTGCTATGCTACTCAAGTAACCTTCCCTGCTGAAGGGGATGCCAGGGAGACTCATTTATGAATTCAAATGAAATCACGCTGATACTTCCCATCTACAGCTGAATTCATCCTGACCATGCCATGTGTTTTTCTTTGGCATAAAAACTAAGCAGTGATGGGCCAACAGAAAGGCTAATACTGGCACACAGTGGAATACAGTTCAATAAAACGATACTCAAGTCCTTCCCTTGTTACCTGCACTTACCCATGCACAGATTAACCAAATTAACTCTGAAATGAAGAAGTGGCATCCTACAAAGATCTGCTAGCATGGTGCAAACTCCGTGATCAGGGCAGACCCAGCAGCAATGCACCATCTGGCAGTGGACAGAGCAAATTCCCAGTGCTGGTAACAGACTCTGGTTCTTTTTGGGTGTGTCTACACCAGGGGTTGGCAACCTTTCAGAAGTGGTGTGCTAAGTCTTCATTTATTCACTCTCATTTAAGGTTTCACGTGCCAGTAATACATTTAAACATTTTTAGAAGGTCTCTTTCTATAAGTCTACAATATAGAACTAAACTATTGTTGTATGTAAAGTAAATAAGGTTTTTAAAATGTTTAAGAAGCTTCATTTAAAATTAAATTAAAATGCAGAGCCCCCCGGACCGGTGGCCAGGACCCGAGCAGGGTGAGTGCCACTGAAAATCAGCTTGTCTGCTGCCTTTGGCACGCGTGCCATAGGTTGCCTACCCCTGGTCTACACTGTGTGCTTCTTTAGGCAGAGCGTAGCATACGTACCCCCGTAGCCTGCCTAGAACAACAGTGTAGCCATGAAGCAAGGCTTAGGTGTGTAGAGGACAGACACCTGAAGGACATGCGTATGTACTTGAGTACATACCCTACGCGGCTCTCTACTCACCCAAGTAGTGCCTCCCCATCTACATGCTCTTTTTAGTAGTGTAACGCCCGGCTGCTGGAGTCTTTCCCCAGAAAAGACACCGGGGCAGAGGGGAAACACACTGGTGGGGGCAGGCAGGGATAGGGTTACCATATTTCAACACTGAAAAAAGAGAACACTCCACGGGGGCCCCACCCCAACCCCGCCCCTTCCCCACCCCGCCCCAACTCCGCCCCCATTCCAACCCCTTCCCCAAAGTCCCCGCCCCAACTCCACCCCCTCCCCTGAGCACCCCACATTCCCCCTCCTTCCTCCCACCCCCTGGGCTCCGGCGGCTGCTGCGCTGGGGAAGTTGCTTCGGCCCCGGCGTGCGGTGGAGAGCAGCGGGAGCCAGGAAAGTTGGAGCCCGGGGAGGAGGCGGCTGCATGCTCGGATGCCGCCCGCCGCCTCTGTGCCCCAGCAGATCGCGGGAGTTGTACGTTTTGCTGCAGCCACTCGCACTCGGGGTCCCCTTACCATGCCTCCCTATTTTCCCGGACATGTTCGGCTTTTTGGAAATTCCTCCCGGACGGGGATTTGAGGACCAAAACGCCGGACATGTCCGGGAAAATCCGGACGTATGGTAACCCTAGGCAGGGAGGAAAAGCTGGGCCCTACCTCACCACAGTGAAAGGCACTTGCAGAGGGTAGCTTCTGAAGCCTTTCCCCGCTGCCTCACCTCTGCCCAAGCATTTCGCTGACACAGTTTTGGACGCAGGGTGCTTTTCACAGCGGCCTGTAGCTACACATACCTACATGCTGCCGAAAGGGGTCTGTGTAGTCTAGATGTAGCCTTTCGTGATAGTACTACTGTCTGCCAGTTCATATCTGGCCCAGCACTCAAACGTGCAGAAACCAGAGGGAAAAAAATCAGAGCTCTGACTGTTATTACTCAATGCTTCCGAGTTTTGAACGCAGACCTACCATTCAAAAGGGGTTGCTATGGGAGAGAGAAAGCAACAGAACAAATTCAGGGTTTTTTGCCTGGTCTCTGGGATTCACTCCTATATTGGTCTGTCAGCCGCTCTGCTGATCTCTGAGCTACTCTGCCTCCCACTGAGTCTGATATCAGGAGTGCAGAGCGGCTGAGAGATCAATGGAGCAGCTGAGAAAGCCAGCTGGCAGGGGAAGGGAGCAATGGATTGAAGGGGGATAAAGAAATAAAGGGAAAAAGAAAAAGATTTGTGGAATTAAACAGATGAGGAAAGAGCTGGGGAGGCCTAATCTCTCCCCCCCTTTTAAAAGGGCACAATAATATCCCGTAAAACAGCCCTTTCTGGAGCTTTCTAGTCAGTTTAATGATGCAGCCTACTCGTCTACATCCTACATGAGCTGTTGGTTCCTCCCCTCCCCCGCTTTACAAAATGTTACTTTTCAAACAATTACTACAAATTGCAAAGCATTCAGCTCTAAAGTCCCTAAGGGTGCTGTACTACATAGCCTTCTGTTGAGATGATCAGAAACTAAATCACTGTCCATGGCCATGCCATATTTTTGTTGCTGTATTATTTAGCAATCTAATACTATTCTGATTTGGGGGAGGCTCGTGCATCTCGGATTTATTAAATATGCTCCCATAGCGCCTGCTGGGAAGCTTATACACTCTATTAACGCTCCGTCACACACCCATGTTCACAGCTGGGGACAGTGGAGTTGATCCTCCTGCAAAAGGCTGGAAGCCAGTAAGTTAGAGTTTGGGAGGACTGCAAAGGGTGCGAGCGTACCAGCTACCTACCAGACCCTTGATCCTCGGGAGCGCCTTTCCCAGTGACAGGCTGGGATGTGGAGGCAAGACAGGGATGATAAAAATCCTGTGAGTGGGGGAATTTTCCCCCTTGTGCCCTCCTGCATATCTATCCAATGCCCTGCCCAGCTATTCGGTCTGTCTGAAAGTGAAGCCTTAATGCTAAATGCTCTTTGTAAAATCATGTATGGCTGAACATTACAGTTATAATAATACAGTTATCAGATTACTCAGGCACAACAGCTAACGTACCCTCCTAGTTCAATGATAGTGTTGCCCAAAGGGGGACCACAAGGATGACTGGAGCTCTTACCCCAGTCACCTTTCCCTGCTGATTTTTTGGGTATGTATTTATATTGTCATCAGTGCCCCGGACCGAGAGAAAACAGATCGGTAAGATCACGACCATACGCATCATGTGTTAGCACACAAACTAACTGACATGTGTCACTTACGTTTTAGATAGCAAAGGAAACTGATGATCCATTCCATATAATGGACTGGTCTCTGCCACACCTAGTAAAATTCACATTGTGGGATGCCTCACGAGCAGGGGACAAGAGGACCATAGCACTAAAGCTGAGTGATTCTCTCTTCATGCCTCAACTGTAAAAAAGAAAGAAACCTTGTAATTCCAGCAGAAGTAACATTTGTTTATGTTTGTGATAAAAAAAGTTTATTCAATTTCACATTCTCTATTTAAAAAAAAGAAAAAGAAAAAAGTGTTTTTATCCCAGTTCTCTGCTTTCTACTGTGGGGCAGCTGCTGTGAAATGGTCCGTTGTACTTGTAAGGGTGCTGTGAGGCCTAATTATTTCATACTTAGAAAGCGTTTTGAGGTCTGAGACACAAAGCAGGATAGAAGTAAACATCTATGACAAAACACCACCACATTCTACCAAAAGAAGAAACTTTGTGAACACCACAACTGAAATTATGACTGTGGAGCCGCTGATTGAATAGCTAGGGACTATCAGGAATACTGAACAGCGTTCAAATCATTGCAAGCAGATGCAGTAAGAGGAGGCTCAGTTGGATGTGCTGCATTTTGTACCTTTTTACAACAAATCTGGAGGAGAATACTGAGATGGGGAGTGAATAATGCAGCCATACTGTCATGAAATGTACCATGCTGATGCCATCTCATGCCGTTGTACAGGACAGACAAAATGCATTTCCAGCGCTGACTGAGGAACTAAGTCTGTGAAGAGCAACCTCCTGATGGAACACGGGCTTTATGGAACTGCACCACGTGGTCCACCTCTGCATACCAGTGAGTAGCAGGAAGGATATTTAAACAAGATAGTTTGGGAACTGTCCAAGTGCGGAGTGGCAGAGCTATCATCTAGCGGGCTCCTATTAACTAGCACAGCCGGGCTCCACAGCTGACAAGCAGAGTGTGCCTCTCCTGGAGGGGAGGAAGTGCTGGCTGGAAGGACAGTGGCTGTGACACAGAAGAGTGAGGTCAAATGGTTTGTTAACTGGGGAGCAGGGCCGGCTCTAGGTCTTTTGCCGCCCCAAGCAAAACAATTTTTGGCTGCCCCCGACCCCAGCCCTGGGCTCCCCCCCTCAGGCCCCTGCCGCCCCAGCCCTGGGCTCTCCCCCCCTGACCCGCACCCCCTGCCGCCCCAGCCCTGGGCTCTCTCCCCCCCCCCCCACCCGCACCCCATGCTGCCCAAGCTCTGGGCTACCCCCTACCCGCCCACCAGTGCCCCCACACACACACACACTCGCTGCAGCCCCAGCCCTTGGCTCTCCCCCCCAACTGTACCCTCCTGCCGCCCCAGCCCTGGGCTCCCCCCCCCACCCGCACCCTCCTGCCGCCCCAGCCCTGGGCTCCCCCCCCCCACCCGCACCCTCCTGCCGCCCCAGCCCTGGGCTCACACACACACACCCTGCCGCCCCAGCCCTGGGTCACTGGTAACTCGCTCCCAGGGCGGGTCATTCAGCAGGAATTTTGGATGTGCACAGAACACAGACAGGATTGGTTCCCATATGGTTACAGAACTGCAGTAAAGTGGAACAATTTTCAGCTTGTGTGATTGGAGGATATCTGGATGCATATTATAAGACTGTCCTACATAAATGAGGAAAAGTTGAGGTGCCTTTATTATTCTTTTGTTCCACTCTTCGTTTCTATGGGGAATTTGCCAATGCAATATCATGGTCTTCCTTTTAAACAAATAAAACTAAAAAAAAAAAGGCAATGGCTGTTGAAAATAGCAATTCCAGTCCTAATAACCACTGGGAAGCATTTCTTGCTCAATTTTAGCCTACTTTTTCTACAGCAAGTTACAGTGGATCAGTATATGTGATTTGGGAGAAATGACGTAACAGCTGCCCGAATTGAGCTTGAGCACTCCTGAATTTTGAGGTGTTCAAATCTGGAGGGCAGGTGCTAGATTCCCTTTCTGAATATTAGCTAAATCTGGAAAGGAAAAGTCAATTTCTGCTTCCATGGCTCAGGAGTGGAACTCCTCCTACATGCCTGGTACTGTCTCTAAAGCTGCCCAGGTCCTCTAGTAGAGCCTCCCCTCCCTTACTTTTCATTTTAAATTCTAGTGGGATCCACGTACCTCCCTTGCTAGGCTTCAGATAGAGAGGGGCACTGTCCATTCATTCCACCCAATTCCTTCTTTGAGGGCTGCAAGGTGAGGTCACACCAGTATCCCTAATCCAGGCTGGGGATGTCTTCTGAAGGGGACATCTGGGCCAAAGCCTACTCCTTGGGCATACTTGTTCCCCATTCCCAGGGCCACCCTGTTCTAGCAGTGAGCTCTACATTCACAACAAGTGCATGGGGTCTCAGCTTCCCCACTCTCTCCCCCTCCCTTTCCTGTTGATAGCGGTCAAGGGAATGCTGGGAAATGTAGTTCTTTCCCTGCTCCAGGGCTGACTCTATAGGCAGGGAGCTAACCAAGGAACTACAGCTCCCAGGGACCCCTGTTGGTTCTCAGCTCCCATGCTGGATCCCTGCCTGCTGCTGCCCCTGCAAATGTGCTGCCCCAAGCACCTGCTTGCTTTGCTGGTGCCTAGAGCCGCCCCTGCTGGGGAGAGAGTTTCTGGTAGATGTGAAGAACTGAACTAGAAAGGAGAGAAACTTGATTATGTACAAGGGAATATTTAGGTTTAAAAACTGGCATGACTAGAGGGGGCTATGACAAAAGCTACCAGTGAGTGATATTGTCATAGGTTTTATTCAACAGATCAGTCAGCTTACTAAGGAGTAATGTGATAGCAGCTCTGTGTTTTGAGTAGCTCAGAACTTCAATTTGTAGCACAAAAGAGTTAATAATTGTGGTTCAACAATAACATTTCAGACACACGACTCCCAGTTCCGTAGAGCACTTTGAAAAGCCCCCTCTAAACACTGCACACGATCTCTCGTAATGTCATTAGGTTCCACCAACAGCAGGCTTATGCTGAAAGTGAGCATCATTTAAAACACATTCCCTAGATGTATTTATGTCAAGCATAAGTAGTAAATGCTTGACTTTCTAAACTGATGAATATGAGGAAATAGCAAATGGATGCAGAGCTTAAATGAAGCAGTCATACATGCCGTAGGATATGCAAGATGACAAGAATCCTTACCATTACAGATATTGTGGTTGAAAAAGCATGGGAAGCCCCCATAAATTCTCTAACCTTGAATGGAATATATGGGAATTGCTGATGATTGTAGACCAAAGCAGGAAAGATTAACTTCTAAAGATGGCTTCCTGGCTTATGCGGTTACAATTCCTGTTCTTCCTTTCATAGGTATGATTTTAGTTTGCTTACTTAAACATTGCATTATTCTTACCCATACATACAGGGTGGAATTTTGTCTCATGGAAGTCAATGGGAGTTTTGCCCATATGGATTTTACCCATAATGTAGAAACACTAGGCCAAATTTACCTTCACATAGCAGTGGTTCTTCAAAACTTGCCAATTGCCTTAGATAACTCAATATTTGTAGTTTAGACAAGCTCGGTATTTGCAGTATTTAAGGTATTCCCTATAGTAACGAGACAACTGCCTATCATGCTGACCAACACTGTCTCATTGTTTCCTTGTGCTCCCCCGTCTGCCTGTGTCCATCTGTTTTCTCATCTGATACTTATCAGATTGTAAGTTCTTTGGGGGCAGAGTCCATCATTTTGTTCTGTGTTTGCACAGCCCATAGTATAATGGTGTCATGTTCCATGATTGGGGCTCATAGATGCTACTGCTATACAAATAGCAATACTAATAAAGGGGAGTACAAGGGAATGCTGCAGATATGAACATAACTTTATTGTATCTATTGTCTTGGGTAAAATTGCCAAGTGCAGGGAAGCACTGTGTTCCAGTGGGAAGGACACTGGGCTAGGAGTCAGGAAAATTAGATTCTACTCTTGGGTCTACCACTGACCAACTATGTGACCATGGCCAACTCACTTGTCTATACCTCTGTTCCTCATCTGTAAAATGGGGATAATGAGTCTTACCCCAATTTGTAAAGTCCTGTGAAACCAATGTGTATCTGATACGGCTAAGTATTATTATTGATAATATGGGTTATTTACTAAGCAAGGAGATTTGCTTTAGTGAAATATTATATTTTTCAGGTACTTCACATATCTATAACAAACTGTACAGCACTGGGAACTACATAGTACTTGAGCTGACAACTATCCTGCCAAATAGCCCCCAGGGGTTTATGCTATCCATAAGGATATGTTCTTGGTCCTGTCTCCACTCTCTAAAAACCTATGGTGTGCATAGCGGACATGTTGTCTCATATTCAGACAGGCATTGGTAGGTCTTGTTAGCTCATGCACTGCATAAATAACAGAATCATGCTGTGAAATTTTAATAGGATCTGATCTTCTTAAAATGTTTTCGCTTGGATTGATACTCTTATTTATTTCCAGGCAGTGTGCTGGGGAATATGGGCAAGTGCTCCCTGCTACTAATAAAACATGGTATGGATACTCGTCTCAATCAGTAAAATGTGTTTAAAACTTCTCTTACACAAACTAAAAACTATTTCCCGATCTTAATTTTGCCCCTACTGTTACTCACACCTTCCTGTCAACTGTTTGAAATGGGCCATCCTGATTATCACTACAAAAGTTATTTTCTCCTGCTAATAGCCCACCTTAATCAATTAGTCTCATTAGTGTGGCAATACCCATTTTTTCATGTTCTCTGTATATATATCTTCCTACTGTATTTTCCACTGCATGCATCCGATGAAGTGGGCTTTAGCCCACAAAAGCTTATGCTCAAATAAGTTTGTTAGTCTCTAAGGTGCCACAAGTACTCATGTTCTTTTTTCTTAATGGAATGTGATGAGTCACATTGATTGGGACCCCGGATATAGAACAGCTATACAACTGATCGCCTTCCGATGAGTTTGAGAGGGATAGTACACCATCATAGGTTTGCTTAAAAACAATGAGATATTTTGGAATTTGTGCTCTCAACATGTTATGCATCCAATTATGTGCCTGCATATTAATGTCAAAGGGTCTTTACTGGAGAAGAATTACATTGGCAGGCAATGGGAAATCCTCATTTTGTTCTAGGGTGCTATGCTCCTGCAAAGGTTATCCTTAGGAAAGCTTTCAAATATTCAGCTGCATTATTTCATAAAATGTTGCATGCTTAGAAGATTCCTAAATTATTTCTATATAAAAATGGACATCACTTAATGCAAATATACTCTTCTGCTCTCCATAGATTACAAGGAAAACATAAATGGCCACAAAAATAGACACATTTAATGTTACTGAGTTATCCGCTTTTTGCATAAAACTACATTGAGATCTTCCCAGAGTCCCTTGCATCTACTCACATCAGATACTTCTGGCATTTCTGGCAAAATCAAATTGCAGTGGCTTCAATGTAGATTTGCATTTGGCCCGTGCAAATCCACGTGGGACGCATGAAAGCATCTGCACCTGGACCACTGCCAGACTGAAACCAAGATGAATTGCCTTCCATCTGATCAGAGGATTGGAATCTTTCATACAGAATCCCAAATCATTAGAGTTGGGAATAGCCAGTTAGTCCATCTTTTATCATTCTGCAGACCACTTCAAAAGTATGGGATTCCCTTGTTGCCCCACCTCACCCCCTAAACCATCTATCAATATTGGGTTCTCATAATATTTAATTTCTTGAACCACAAGGAAGGGCTCCATGAACCACCAGCGATCCATAGATGATGTGGTTTGAGAACTACTAGTCTAGTTCATGCCTATGTAAGTGTAGGTTGCTCAGGCTTCAGCTTTCAGCCCTGGTCCACAGCGAGTCTAACGCCAGCCCTGCTTTCTGTTTTATTTTGGCGGACCCCCTGAAACCTGCTCGCTACCCCCAAGGGGCCCTGGACCTCCTGATTGAGAACCTCTGATTTAAAAGACTACCAACCTATTCTTATACACTATACCAGGATTCTTACCTGCCCTCTGATTGTTTCATTCATGAAAGGAATTAGCTGAACACATGATGAGGGGAAAATGCATCTGACTCTCAGCCAGCTTTCACCAGTGGATAAGGCACTGGGAGTTGGAAAACAAGTTCTATTTGCAGCTTTGCCACTGGGTCACTGAGACAGCTTGGAATTAACAACTGTGCCTCAACTTTCCTATCTGTAAAATGGAAATAATGATCCCATACTGTGAAATGCTAAGTATTATTGGGAGGGGGGTTGGTTGGGTTTTTTTGTTTGTTTGTTTTTTGAAGATTCCATCTGTGATCGGGAAAAATGAAGCAGATTTGGCCAAGTTTCACTTGCATTTTTGGGCTTGGTCTCTCTCAAAGCTCAGGGATATGCAGAGCCACATACACTGGAGCTTGTTTTGAAAGGTGGCATAGAAAAGAAAGATTGAAATATCAACTACAGCAACATGAGGCCAAAAAAATTCTAGCTGTGAAATAAAAGTAGTCTATATTGTTGGTCACTGTGAAAATAAGGGCAGCAAAGACTTTTACACTGGAAATAAAGTCAAAGGACCAGTTTGGAAGGCATCCTCTTGCCAAGAAGTGGGGTGGTTGCCTTTAGCAAGTGTGGGCTGGGAGTCAACTGGAGGAATTCCAGGTTGCATTAAATCTGAAAGCTACCAAAACCAGTCAAACTCAGCCCACATGGTTAGGAGCAAGAAAGCTAGTGATTCTGAAGCCTCTGCCTCATCGGCAGGGTGTGGGTGCAACCTCTTGTGCATTGGTGCCTGAAAAAAAAATAGGTTGGGGGGGGGAAGCCTATGAAAAATAATGTGTTGGTCCTAACAATAGTGAAGATAAAGATATTTTATTAATAAAGTATGTGCTATTCTCTTCTGGGAGAATTAATCAGCTGTTGCCATCTCAGATTTATAGATTGAAATAGAAATGGGTAATCTGAGGGGAAAGCCTCATAAAAACTTAATAGCAATACAGAGATCATCTGCAGGCTCACAGTGGCCATGTCAGGGCTAATTGAAATGTTTAAGTGCACCATAGCTTCTTGGCTCACAGTGATACATGCTAAAGACACGAATATAGACCATCCCTTTGTCTTGACTGGACATCTATTATCACTCTATATCATGGCACTGCCACCTCAGACTTCTAATTGCTAAAACCTTTAGACACAGGGCACCTAATAATTGCAGCACCATGGCCAAGCTAATAATAAAAATAATTTACAGTTCAAAAGCAAAGGGTAATTTGTAATATGAATGGGTTTTGTGTCCCTAAACTCATTTCAGAGACTTGAGAATCCATGCAGAAATATCTTTCTACAGCCGTTCGCCTGAGCAAGTGCCTTACTGTTCTGGGAAGTTTCTGATTTGTTTATTTAGGCATTTTGCTTTTGAGAAGAATCAATCTAGCGAATTTAGGTGAGATCAATGGAAGCTGGGAGTATTCAGCACCTTATAGGATCAAGACCATACAGTCTCTACAGACTCAGGATGCCTCTAGTACAAGGATTTTTGAGGGCTTAATATGAAGGATTTTATCTATGGACAAAAATGAGATTTGTGAGCACATATTACTGAAGTGTGCAAAAGCCAATGGATGTTTAAAACTGGTTCCTAACTAAAGATGTACAAAATTCACCATTTTTGTTCCATTAAGGTTACACAGAGAAAACAGGGTTTAGTAAAAGCCAAACTGTGAGATTTTTTGCATGTGGATCCTTTCCCTCTGCCATATAATCTGGAGGAAACTGAAAAGCTTGAGCCTCGAATGACCTCTAAAAACAAACAAAACAAAACAAAAATTTCTCTCAGTCATTTCACACTAAGCAGCTTTCTCCCACACTGGGGTCCAGCCTGGCCTGTTTTCCCTTGTTGGTCTCTCTCCCCCAATTGGCTAGTGGGGAGTCCCACTAAATCCTTCTAGCCAGTGATCTACTCAGAATTTTCTTATCCACAACACCAGGCTCCTATTATATAACCACATTTTTTCTTTGCTTTTTTATAGTTGTTTCATTTTTAGACTCCGAGCCCATGCCACAGCCTTGGACCACTCCTGCCTTGGCCTTACCACCCACATTGAAAGCACTTGAGGAACAAAGCCCTGATTACTGTAAACTTTTTAGCCATGCCAGCTCTGTAGGATACTTTTAGCTGTCCGAACAAAAGTGTATGTGGAGGAAAAACACAGATTTAGGGACACATACATTTTCTTCCTGGTGACAATTGCAAACTTCATAACTAAAGGTTTAGTAAAGCTGCCTCACTAGCAATTTCTGGTGAACAAGCTTCTTGCATATTTACCACAGTTTACCCTGAAGATGCACTTGCTCCAAATATACTAAATACACTCATTCAACCTGCAAATGATGAACGGGCCTTGAACAACCTGTGCACAATCTGGGCCCAGGTGCAATTCAAACTACTTAGAAAAAAAGGTGCCATAAGGAAGTGCGAAAAGGAACCTTTTAAATGAGGTCGCTAGGACAGGGCAGCACTGGAATGTGGGTTTGTTTTTAGTCTGCATCACTTAAAAAAAGAGCAGGAGACCCGAATGATGACACTGACCGCATTATATAGACTGAGGAGAAGGGCCTGGATTGCACTCCCAGGCAAAATTCTAATATCAGATCAGCAAAGATTTAAGTTCCTGTATTCTACATTAGGGAGCTCTCACAGATGTTGATAAGAATCCTGCATGCGTCCTGCTGGGAGAGCAGAATATCAGGATCATATTCTGCTGCATGGAAAAAGAAAGCACAATATTACCCAGAATTTTTCTCCCCAGACTTGGAATATTAAGAGAGAGCAAGTAAAAGAAAGCAACATTCATAAGCTCAAAACCACAAATAATTAAATATTTCATTTTCTAACCAAGCCAAGTTGTTTGGAAGCCCTTAAACAACAAGTTACAAGTGTGATTTGTTTTCTCCATTGACTATATGAAAGCACCCTTGAGCTCACAAGTCAGAACTTGTTTGTTTTAAAACAAGCTGGCTTGCTATGCCAGGTGGGTTTTTCCTTAGTTCTTGCTGTTCTTTTCAGAACCTTGTAAACCTAGACAATTTATCGAAATGTCAGCTTCTATAAGTATTCCTATCCAGCAAAGCCTCTAAATTAACACATGCTGTAATTCCTCTATAGAAGGAAGCTAAATGATGGATTCTGTCACTCTTACCCACATTGAACGGTATCTTACTTAATGAGCAGATCCTTTGATTTCAGTGAGTCTACAAAAGTTCTACCCAATGCATGCAAGAATCACAGAATCTGGCTCTAATCTATTGCACCTTCATTTAGGTCCCAGTTTCAAAAAAGTGGCCATTGGAAGCCCATGGGAGTTGGGTGCCTAACTCTTTGAAAATCCATTTCACTTTCCCACTCCCTAAGAGAAGATGGTCAGTTATAAGAATTACTTTCAGGCTTAAAAAATAAAATAACTAAACCTTTATTTTGATAAATGTGAACTAACCCACCCCCCTTTACAGCCCACAGAAAAGCCCACACCTTTGTTTGGTTACATCCAATTTTAAACTAGCTTGATTTCTTATTTAGAAATTTAACCAAAGAGGAAAAAAGTATTAACATTTTTCTTTTTGGCAAGTGCTACAAACCCATTGAAAAAGTGGCATTTGAAAAGACAATGCTGAACAAAACATGAGCTTTGCCTCAGAAATTAAACACCCGACAGTCGTTAGGGACAAGACTTTACATTAGAAAAGGCAACAAGAGTATTTATTGGCATGTTTAAGCAGCATCTGAATCCTTCCTACTGTACCACTGCTGCTATTTGATATGTGTAGATTCAATGTTGAACTATTTGCCCAGCGTAGGAAAGTACTGAACTCTGTGCCTACTGTGGAACAGGAGATTTGTTTTAAAGATACCCTGGTTTACACCAGATAAAGATCAACTAGCATTTCATTTGACTAAGTCTGCAATAGAATACTTTGCCCTGTATGACTCTCTCCTGTACCAAAGCTATAGATCGATTACTATTTTCCCCCTTTCTTATGTAAACATTTGTGTTTGGGAAGGCATGTGACTTGCTTACAAAGCAATGCATAACATTCCAGATTGTCTATGAGAGATAATGTAACAGCAAACTCCATTTCATTCACATTGTACTTTTTGGCACATTTCAAATGAAAAAAAAGAAGAGGAGGAAAATAAATTAGTTATCAACATGAAACATCCAGGGCAAAACTCTAGGCAAACAGCTGGTTTGTATTTAGAATTCAGGACTTGACTGGATTTCAAGTCAAACCAAGCCACTGAACCAAACCTTTTTTCTTCTTGCCAGCAGACTCCCACAGATACCTATATTTAGAAACTAGTAATTGCCCTATATTTTGGCATTTAACAGAAATTCAGGTAATAAGAAGCTCTCTCAAAACTGTTAAGATTTATCTTTGTTGTTTCATTTTGCTTTTTTATTTTTTAAGATTCTTTTCAAATATGAATTTAGTTTCAATCCACCAGATTAAGTTGGGGCACTTTGTTTTGAAGAATTCCTGGCTCTAAATAAAAAAACAAAAACAAAAACTGTTTACATCATTAAAGATGTGAAGTTGAATATGATTATTTCAAGCACAGTAACTGGAATTACCGGCCTGAATACTAGCAACATTTTGTAATACTTAGAAATGAATGTGTTTTGCAGAGCTGACATGCAATTCTTTTTCCTTTTGGAAACAGAATACAACTGAAAGGAGAGAGAAAGTGAGTGAAAAGGCTACTCTCCTCTGGAAACTACAATTTACAATGTTGGGAATTGCTAATAATTATCTTTGGATATATTCCATAATGTGTAACCAATCAAAAACAAAAATTCAAGGAGGTGCAGGTAGCCAGAAAGAGATGAGAATGTGGAATAAGCTCATTCAAGAATACAAACTACCAGTCTGATTCATTTAACATGGAACCACTCCCTTTGGTGATAATATCCTGAAATCTGTATGGACAAATTCTCTCATCATCGGACACCAGGAACTGGTGCATGTGGAAATATACAGTGTTACAGATAAAATAAGATAAAACAAGTCTCCTGTATACTTAAAAGTGTTCGGTGGAGGGGGAGAGGATTAAAAAGAGGAGGAGCAGGAGAAGAATGCACTTTGTTGATCTTTTCCATACGAGGAATTATATATACACTTTCTGGGTGACATTTTCAAAAATGCTTGGCATTGACTTCAATGGGACCAGAATTAGGCAAAGCCACACGCTTTTCAAAAGTCCCACCATCGGTCTTTGGTGAACATGTATGATTTTGTTCAATGGCAAAGGAGTTATGCCTGCAAATCCAGAGAATGCATGCCGCCAACCAAATATGCATATTGCTGAAATCTATTCAACTACTTTTCATTACATGTGCTTTGGGTTTTTATGTTTGTTTTTACACTACTTCTTTATTTTGGGTGTACAGTTATGGCCAAATCCTCATGCCAACAACCCTCAGTCTGAGAAGCAGATAGGCATTGCACCAGAAGCACATCTGAGGAGCAGAATGGCTGCAGTTGGAAACTACTTCTATACTTGTATCCCTTATGAAGCTCTATCACCATCAGAAGCTGGGTCACAAACAATTCATTTGTCCAAGGCTGGATATTACATATCCTGGATATTGCTCAGGCTAGCGTAATTTGTGGGGGGAAATTCCAGATTTGGCGGATGGGAAAAGAAATATTTATTTCCTTTTTGTTTTTGTTTTTTTTAAATAGTGCTGTTTGGGTACGTTTGGAATGTTAAAAGTAATCCCAGAAAATTAATTGGTGGATGGAGTGCAAGAGGGGTAGTCAAAGGCGTATGATAAATGGTACCATAATTTAATCACCTGGAAAACATATAAATATCTATTACATTCAGATGGTGAAGTCTTTACGTGCTTTGGGGATTTCTTTGGGTATCAGGTCCTACAGTATATCAACATAGCATCTTTATTTTTATACCAGTTGCTCATATTTTGTAACAGTGGGAGAAGTTAAAGAAAAACATAACTTGTTTCTTTCAATTGTTTTATTTTTCCTGCTGTCTTTAAAAAAAAAAAATAGGGGGTGACTGGTTAATTTTCTGCGAGAGGAATGGTTTGGTGAACAGTGCGAACATTTTGTTGTTGAAGAAATTTCTTTTAAAAAGACAGTAGTTTCCACTGAATAGAGATTTAAGTCCATTCCAGCAGTAGCCATGTGATCAGCATCTCCTGGTTTTGGCCTTTCGGACAAGAACACCTGGTAAGATTATTTTAGGGGTCTGGGGAGAAAGAGGGCAGTTTGTGTGGATATTGTGTTTTATTTTAGTGTGATAGTTCGTTTTATGTTTGAAAATTTTTTTAAAAAGATTTGCGGTCAGATGATAAATGAGAAGAACACAGAAAATAAGTATGAGCATACGGTAGCCACAAATAGGATTGAAATGACAGAGCGATCATGGAGGTCAAATTATAAGGGACCGATGTAAAGTTATTATGAGTTTTAATAGTGATATCATTAAAAATAAAAACATGTCTGGACAGATTTACTTGAAAGTGTTTATTTCATAATACTGAGCCAAAGGAGTATAGGAAATAGCTCTAGGCCTACAATTAAGAGGACCAGTTATTTAATACTTAGATAGGAATGTTATGTTGTATTGTGCCAGTGTTACAGATAAGATCAAACAAAATATAGGATCCTATTGGTAAGCTAGTGTTAACAAATACTGTCAAATACATTAATTACATATGACTGAGTATTTGACACTAGAGAGAGCAAGGCCAACCTTTTTGAACTTAGGGCCTTAGCTATCGACAGCCATGTCCATATTTACGCAGCTAAGAATCTGACCTAGATTTCAGAAGTGTAGAACAATGACAACTCCCATTGCTGAGCACCCTCGACCCCCATT
Source organism: Emys orbicularis (assembly GCF_028017835.1). NCBI lineage: Eukaryota > Metazoa > Chordata > Testudines > Emydidae > Emys > Emys orbicularis. Next base: position 28,659,402 of record NC_088696.1, read on the forward strand.
TTCAATGTTTTTATAACTCAGGACAATTATTTAGGTACCTATGACCCCTCTTCTATAACCTAATGTTAGGGTTGCCAGGTGTCCGGTTTTCGACTGGAACACGTGGTCAAAAAGGGACCCAGGCCATTAATAATCCGGTTGACATAGGGCTGGCAGGCTCCTTACACGACTCCGCATAGTTCCCGGAAACGGTGACATGTCCCTTGATTCCTAGGCGCAGCCAGGGGTGCTCCGCGCGCTGCCCCCGCCCGCAGGTGCTGCCCCCACAGCTCCCAGTGGGAGCTGTGGGGGTGGTGCCTGCGTGCGGAGGCAGAGTGCACTACACTGCACAGAGCTGCCTGGCTACCCCTCTCCCCTTTCCCGCACCCAAACTCCCTCCCAAAGCCCACACCTTCCCCCTGCACCCCAACACTCTGTCCCAGCCCAGAGCCCCCTCCTGCATCCTGAACCCCCTCAGAGCGCTGCACTTAGGAAGGAAGAATCCCATGCACTGCTACAGGCTGGGGAACGACTGGCTAAGCAGCAGTTCTGCAGAAAAGGACCTGGGGATTAGAGTGGACAAAAAGCTGGATATGAATCAGCAGCGTGCCCTCGTTGCCAAGAAGGCTAACGGCACATTGGGCTGCATTAGAAGGAGCATTGCCAGCAGATCGAGGGAAGTGATTATTCCCCTCTATTTGGCACCTGGAGTATTGCGTCTAGTTTTGGTCCCCCCCACTACAGAAGGGATGTGGACAAATGGGAGAGAGTCCAGCGGAGGGCAACGAAAATGATTAGGGGGCTGGGGCACATGACTTATGAGGAGAGGCTGAGGGAACTGGGGTTATTTAGTCTGCAGAAGAGAAGAGTGAGGGGGGATTTGATAGCAGCCTTCAACTACCTGAAGGAGGGTTCCAAAGAGGATGGAGCTTGACGGGGTGTTCGGTTTTCTGTGATTAAAAATGTTGGCAACCCTACCTAACGTGTATGTGGGAAGAACCCACCCAAAACCATCCTGGCTACACAAAGGGGCTCTGCATGGGTGTGCTTGTATGGAGTTGCTTGCAGGATTGAGGCCTAAATAAGCAGTTAGGGGCCTAACAGGCATCCAAGTTTGAACACTTTGGCCTAAGGTTTTTGTTTTTCAGAGAACAGTGAGAGAGTTTCTTTCATTCACTTTGTGTGATTCACGCACCTGTCTTTTCCCAAGTTTTTTCTCATGTTGGTGCTGGTTTGGCTCATTTAGGGTTTTCAGATTGTTTTCTACTTGATCTGTGGCTTGCTGGAAGACTCTCCTCCACCTCTGCCTGTGCTGACGAATACCAATTCGGGCTCGTTTACATGGAAGAGTGAAAAACTTTACCATAAACAGAAAACAGCCACATAAACATTGCAAGACTAAGGAGGGCCAAGTTTCCATGGAGAAAGGCCTCAAGATCAATTCTACAATTCTAATGAGTATTCAACAAAGAGGCAAATCTGTGACCCAGAGGCTAGGCTGTGGCTCACTGCTTTAACAGAGAGATCAATGCAGAAAACATCTGGAGCCAGAGAGTCATTCACTACATTAAAACAAGTAGTTTCAGGCTACTTTAATTTTAACATCTGCCTATTGCAAAAAAAAAAAAAAAAAAAAAAAAAAACCATATGATTCTCCAGCTGCTGTATTAGATTGATAGAGCCAGGGAAAACCTAACTATTTTTAAGCACTGTTTATTTTCAAATAATCGCACTAAATTGCAATTGGCTCTGTCAATTAAACATTATTTAGGATACTTTTTTTCTGATCTGTCACAATCCGCTTCAGAGCTTTATCTGTGAAAACTCACATGTGGTCACTACCGTCTGTGTAACAAACAGTGAATTACTGCTTCTTTCAATCTCACACAATCTTGCCTTAAGAGAATTACAATCTTTCTCCCATCTAGAAGGTACATGGGAAATGCTGTCCGCCCAAGTAACAACATTCAACTACATTGGACTGTTATTATTCCCATCATTCTTTGCAGAACCAAAGAGAAGAGAAGCCAGATTTAAAATGCCCAGCAGATGCTCTATCAGGGAAACATAGATTGCTTAACCTCTTTGCTATGCAGTACAGACAGTATAGATTCTCTGCATATACTTTGTGGGGCGGGAGGTGGGGGGGAGAGACAGGGGGATAAAGTGCCAAACTTGTCGTATCCAAACTTTATTCTGAAATTTACAAATATGTATAGTGGACACTGAGCTCCCGCTGATCTGATCATGACTTTGTGGCATGCAGGGCATGAACCCCCATGTACAGTTTTTCCACTTTTAAAACATATTTCAGAGATCAATTCTAATTTTGTTAGTTGTCAGTATCATCTTTTCCAGGATATTGTTTTGTGAAACAGTATCGTAAATGGCAATGCTGACAGACTAGACCCAGCTTGTTTATTTCCTTGAGAGCGCTGCCTACAATTTTCATTCATGTCTTCTAGGACTAGTGACTTTGCTATACTTAATGCTGTGAATAATTTCATAAAAGCAGCATCGCTTTCAACAAGAGGTTAGAGGCAGGCAAGAAGAATGCTAGAGTAAATGGAATGACAATTATTCATACCAAGAGGCAAATTATATCCTTTTTATGCAATTTATAGCACGATAGTGGGGATTACCTCCCTCCCTATGAAGCAGAATTAGAGTCAGGATCTTGTTTTGGAAGCTGTTCTCGTTTACTGTATGCAGGCACATTCATGGCAATCTATACTTTCAGAGTGAAAATAAGAACAGGTCATTTAGAAGATGAAGCAGCCTTAGCGAAGGAGAATTTCAGGAAGGTGGAAATATAGGAACGCATAGCCCTAAGATTAGCAACATTCCTGCCTTGAAGATGACAAACGTACAGGGTCTGATTTTTCAAAGAATCAGATGTTCAAATGTGCATGTGTCTGTTAACGTACAGACAATTACTCTTGCAAACCAGATATTTTCACACACAGGTGACCAGTTATGTATCTAGATACCATTTGCATGCACATCATGTAGTACTTACATTTGGCTGTGCCCAAAGGCTCCAGTCAAAGTCAGGACCAGTCACCACACAAACATAGCAGTAGACAGTTATTCCCTCAAAGAGTGTAAACATCTAGGAAGGAACTGAAACACAAGGAGTTTGCCTTGTCCAAGATCACAGCAGGTCAGTGCCACACCTGAGAACAGAATCTAGATCGCCCAACTCTGCCAAAATGTTCTAATCCAGCAGCTCCTGCTGAATCCTGATAATTGGCATAAGTGTATGCAGATGCTTTCATGTGCATGATTTGAAAACCAGATCAATAATTAACAATACTTGCTTTCCCCCAGTTGTGTTCCGGCTTCCACATCATCTCAATATTTTGTGCCAAATTTTCCATTCTTTGATTTTTTTTATTCATTCCAGTTTGCACTGATTGTGAAGATCTTAAAAACACAAATAATTATTTCAATTCTTATTAAACTTTGAGTCTTGGAAAATAAACAGATCAGATCAACGTAAGCCAGTTTGAGAGCAAGGAACAAGCCGCTGGGCTCCACTTCTGCGCTGCAAGGCTGGGGATGGAAACTAAAGAGCCTGTCCACATGCACACACAATTTTTGTGCAACTAAGCCAGTTACATTGGAGATGTACCCCAAAGAATCACCTAAGCCAACCCTTCCCAAAAACCTAAAGCTGGCCCTTTGCCCTGTGACACAGTACTGATTGAAAGGAGTCAGTTACGTTGGTGGCAAAGTAGCAGCATAAAAATGTTTCAGAGAACAGCCCCCAAAATGCTAAAGCCATCTTCCACAACTGTAATGCACCACAGCTAATGGCCACCCACCTCTGCAAATGCTCCTTTCCAAAGCCAAGTCACCCCTTTGTTAAGCAAACTCTCATGGAAAAAAGTGAGGGATAGACAGTCTGGGAGGATCAAGTTTTCCAATTGGTGTCATATTGGAGAGTTTCAATGAATGGTGAAGCAAAGGCCTCCTGATGCTGCCCTTTATACAGTCCTTGTGAACTCTGTTGGCCAAGCAGAGTCAGGCTTCACCCAAGTGAACAGCATTTCTAACTTTTTTGTTAAAGGGGTCAAATTGCGAACAAATACTATATACTAAAATACTGTTTCCCAGTTAGAAGGCAGCAAGTATTAATTGATAGCAACAGAGTTGTTTTGATCTAGCTTCCGTCTCTCCTCTAATCATAGAATATTAGGGTTGGAAGAGTGAGGTCATCTAGTCGAATGCCCTGCTCAAAGCAGGACCAACACCAACTAACTCATCCTAGCCAAAACTGGACACAATACTCCAGGTGTGGCCTCACCAGTGCCGAATAGAGGGGAATAATCACTTCCCTCGATCTGCTGGCAGTGCTTCTACTAATACAGCCCAATATGCCATTGGCCTTGGCAACAAGGGCACACTGCTGACTCACATCCAGCTTCTCATCCATTGTAATCCCCAGGTCCTTTTCTGCAGAACTGCTTCTTAGCCAGTGGGTCCCCAGCCAGTAGCAGTGCATGGGATTCTTCCTTCCTAAGTGCAGGACTCTGCACTTGCTCTTGTTGAACCTCATCAGATTTATTTTGGCCCAATCCTCCAATTTGTCTAGGTCACTCTGGACCCTATCCCTACCCTCCAGTGTATCTACCTCTCCCCCCAGCTTAGTGTCATCTGCGAACTTGCTGAGGGTGCAATTCATCCCATCATCCAGATCATTAATAAAGATGTTGAACAAAACCGGCACCTGGGGCACTCCGCTTGATATGAGCTGCCAACTAGACATCAAGCCGTTGATCGCTACCCGTTGAGCCCGACAATCTAGCCAGCTTTCTATCCACCTTATATAAGTTACGTCTACTGACATGCCCATGCAGTTCTCCCATTTTATTGAGCACAAAATGCTACAAATAAAGCTCTTCCGCTGCATCTGTATCTTCGGTATTAGGAGACTACATTGCTCTAGACTATGTCAGCCTCCACTTCAGTTAATTAGCATTATTTGTTTAGCATCAATGATACGTTCAGCACTGTACAGACACACAGATGCAGACAGTCCTCTGCCATGAAGAGCTTGCCATTAGAGCACATTGATATTTTTCATGAAAATATTAATGAAAATTTCGAAAAAACCTTCAAATTTCATGAAAAGTGCTCATTATTTTACATCTACTTCTATCTCCAAATTTAAAAGACAGATGTAGAAAAAACAAAATGTACTATGAAGCCCAGAAGAAGGACTAGGTTCTATTTGGAATTTGTGTGTGGAGAGAGGGAGAGTTAATTACAGTTAAGAGAATTAGGACCTGATTTTCCACTTGGGTGCGACTAGGCCTCCAATTTTGCATCCACAATTGTTTGCGGACTCAGTTCATCTCTCTCCTTGACATCCTGCTTCATGGTATTAATGCTAGAACTCTCCATTATTTGCGCCTTAATTCTCAAGAAGGGCATTACAGGTACTCTTTATGGCCTCTGTTAACCTCTGAGACATGAACTGCAGCAAGTTGGGGGCCTCAATCCAGTTCCCAGCAGACAGATGTTCATACACAATTGGCACTAATTTGCAACCTTGTGGTGGCAGCAAGGTCAAGGATTAAATGAGCATGAACTACCCTCTCACCTCTAGGGGTGGCTCCTGCAGCTCGGGGTTGGCAGGGCTGAATGGGGAAGCTGACTCTGCCACGGCCCATGCAGTCACTGTTCTCAGAACAGGAACATGCTGGAAAAGGCGCTTAGCTTCTCTTGCAGAGTTTTCCTCCTTATTCAGTAGGCAGGAGTGCTGCATTTCTAAAAGATGATTTGAGGAGAGCTGAAACACGGATATCTTCCTCCCCACCTGTTGTATCCACCAAGCAAAGTATTAACAACTTCAACAGAACTTTATTTACAGTGGAAGTCTCTTTTCCAAGCTGTAGCTGCACACTCTGTAACTCTCCCAGCCTCCTCAACTCCTCCCCCCTCCTTCCTGTTTCCTGTCCTTTCAGACTCCCAACAGCCAGTGCTCCCAGTTCTAATAATCACATGCAGCATCTAAACACCACCCCACCCCACCACCCCAAATAACAGTATTGAATAAAGTCAGCAATGCTTCAAAGGAGGAAGTGGGCAGGCAAGGGCTGCGAGTGATGAGGAGACAGCTGGAAGGAACACCCCTTTCAGAGCGTGAAAGAGCACACAAGAGCAAGCACATGTGCTGCTGTGTTATTCTGCTACAATGGGCAAAGAGGGGAACGTCCAGTCCTTTGTGGCTGCAAAATTCTGCCTGATGCAGAAGAAGCGACGGGGAGGGGAATAATAATAATCCAGGTGAAGCTTGAATGACCCTCCTCATTGGAGAGAGAGGAAAGAAAAAGAATTTTAAAGAATCCTCAGCTATGGTCCCTGTGCACTGCTCTGGCTTCGAAGAGATATTGGGTCATGCCTGAGTGGAAGGGGATGTGACTGGGATACTGCTTCAATCTGACTTGAAGAAGAGCTCTGTGCAAACTCAAAAGCTTGTCTCTCTCACCAACAGAAATTAGTCCATTAAAAGATATTACCTCATCCCCCTTGTTTCTCTGATTCCCAACTACTGTAATTTATGCAGGGGTTGAACAGACAGCCTCAGGGATTCTGGAAGCACATAGGGGGTGCATAATCCTCTTTGGTCTCCCCACTCCACGTCCCATGCTAACCACAGCTCAGCCAGACCCAGCAATGGGGTATCACGTATGATCCATAATAGTTCATCATTCCCAACCAGGAGGAGAAGTTACTGACAGAACTGTCCCAACTTTATCTCAACAGAAGAAGGAGAACAGACGGAGACAATAAATCGCAAAAATATTTGAAAAATGGAAAAAAAAAAAAAAAAAAGCCCACTGAGCACAAAAAAATTCCACTGTGCCATGCTTTTAAATCAGACCAAAATATTGGCAAGGTGCCTCCCTGGGGAAAGCAGTTTGCCGGAATGTTCCCTTGGGCAGCTAATATCCCACACACAATGGGCAATAGAAACTAACCCCAAATATCTGAAGGTTTGCTTTTAAAAATATTGTTACCATATTTAAAAAAACAAGTATGATTTTATTCTTTCATACAGCAACCATTAAAACATTCCTCATTTCCACAAGCAACCACTGTAACGGCTTCTCTTCATGGGCCTTCTGTTGTAGTGTATGTATTTACATAAGTCTGTGTAAGTCCAAAGAATTCCTCCAGTCACTGAAGTTCTATGCCAGGTGCTTGTAAGGATTAACCTTGCAAAGACTTGAACAGATTGGGGACGGGGGGTGTCTACAAATTGCTTTCAAATCCAGTTCTTAGAGTGGATGATAACTGATATGGTTGGAGAGAGTTAAAGAAAAGCCTCTCTCGTGTGTCCATATTTGAGCATTTCTATACTATCGTTTCCTGTTTTAAACTGGAGCACAGCTTAAGCCAAGGGGTTAAGATGTGACAGTTCTTCATGACATAATGTTGTAAAAAGGATCCTTTTTGTTGAGGAAAGCAGGCAGAGGTTATGTTTTTCCAATATTATCATGAGAGATTTCATCATGCTGAAAAGCCCGATTTGTTCCTTGCTATCAGTAATTGATAAGGTCATGGAAAATGTGAGGCAAAGAAACAGATTCGGGAATTTTTTTTAATACTATGGCTGGAAAGCCTTCTATCTAAGAGTGCACACTCCCTCTGGATTGAGCCTTTGTAAGTTTTCCCACAAACAGTTTCTGCTGACTAGAAATTGATTAATGAGTTCAGACATGCAAGTTGTCACTAGAAAATAGCCACTGAGATGCTGGTCAGTTATCACTAGCCTCGGGGTCAAGGAAGACTGTGGGCCAGCTTAGCTGAAAAGACAGCAGCCTTCATTTGTCTTCTCACTAACTTCATTTCAGCTGTGCCTGCTGGCCTTGGTGCCGTTAAGGATCTGCCACCATTTTTATGATTAACCCGGACTTAGAGGGCTTTCTGACGAGGCTACAAAAAATCCTTTGGGGCTAAAATTTAATAGGCCTGATTCTCCATTGCCTTGCAGCTTGCAGAGTCATTGATACTTGTGTGGAATGAGGACAAAGTCAAAAATCGGGTAGCATGTTACACCCACTGGTGATGTCATTGCAATACCGGTACTAAACACTCCCCTCTGTCAGTGTTATGAAAGCCGCTATTTCCGCAGGAGGGTGCACGGTGTGGTATCATCAGCTGGTGTAGGAGGGCATAGCTCCATTCACTTCAATGGGGATATCCTGATTTATGCTAGCTGAAAATCTGGCCCTGTATCTGGTTTTAGGTGTACACAAGATAAGTAGTCATATTTAAGTACCTCACTTAAGTGGAGATCCAGTGCGCTTCATGGGGCCTCTACTCCCCCCCACTGGAGGAGTGCGCCTCTGCTGGGGAGCAGTCAGCTGGCTTCTCATGTTTGAGAACTGTTTCCCAGTTGTATCATCCCTACCTGCCACTTGAGTACATGTCTCAGACTCGATAGGTAGGTGTGTAACCGAAGGAGCAGAGAGGCCACACAACAGAGAGATCCAACTTCCTGCTTTTTTGATGACTCTCATCTTGGCTGAAGCACCAGAGACAGAATCAGGCACCTCAGAGCTAAAGCCATGAATCTCCAGGGGTTGAATTCAAGAGCCAGGCTCCTGACTTGGCAGCATAACATCCTCTGTGCACTGGATACTGAAGGGATGCATTGGCATACACTGATCAACATCTACACGAATTCTCCAGAAAAGGAGATAAGCATTAGTGCTCTGCTTTCCCTGTTGAACTGTGCACCATACTGTATCATATAACCTGGTTTCTGTCCCCAGAAAGTTAAGGAATTGGGGGAATGGCTGTGAAATCAGTGATAGCAGGTGGGGAAAGGGGAGGACTGAGCACAAACAGCTCTCTCTTTTCCCTTAGGACAGTGAGGGGCTTCTGGTTTTAAGGTATCGTGAGTACATTTAGCGCAGTCTAAAAAAAGGTACTAGATTGACAATCCTGGAGAATGAAATTCTCTGTCAACAAACATTCAGCCTGGGCAGTGGAATTTATCCCTCACTTGTCAATCTGCCTCAGCCCTGACTGAGAGTTACTACCCATAGGGGTAAGAAAAATACAAGCAGTGTCCCTGCCTATTCAATCCCTGTCCTCTGGGGGCCAATTAGTGGAGTAAGTTTAGTGGTAGGTTGTAAAGTGGACACTTGTCTTTTAGGAACGGGACTAAGACCATCAAATTACTGTTATGAAAGCAATTAGCCAGCCATCAGGTAGTAACAGCCATCCTCTGCTGGGTTCAAACTGGCATCTTCAAGATGAAAGGCACTATATCCAGTTACCAGTCGCTGAGCCCCACTACAGCAATGTTTACATTCTGATTTGAATATATTAATGCTAGGGCATTCAAAGAGAAAGTTGAAATTTCATCCTCAAACCACCCTCTGGTGCACAGTCTCTAATTTTTGTAAAAAAGACCAAGCTAAGCAGGGTATTGAAAATAAAGGCCTACAAAAAAGTCATCAATTTCTGTTTCAGTACCCTCATTCCTACGTTCTTTCAGTCAGTATCTGGTTCAATAAAGTATTGGACATACTATATTGCTACCCAGACACTGGTAAATACTTTTGTTGAGTTTACTATCACAAAGTCTACTTTCCCTTGATCACCATTGGGAACTGGATTGTTTTGTTGCAGATTGTTTTGGTCTATAGGTTCATCATCATCATACACCATTTACTTTGAACTTCGGGTTTTTTTGTAATTTAATTGTGTCATTATCGTCCTTTTGTTTCCTACTCAAAAAAATAAAATAAAAACAAATAAATAAAATAAAGAGAGAGAAAGAAACAAGTTAAATTATGAACCAGATTAAACTAGGGACAAAATTTATCCCGATGATGACTTGCACACATGCATACATCATTTATCCATTTAAATTTAAAAGACAGTAAACTATCAGCTCTGTTCACCCATTGAGAAATCAGGCTCCATGTAGCCAAAAAAGTAATTTCCCGGTAGCTATTCATGGCATGGTAGTCATTCTAGAATACTGTAGGATCACTTTTGTGGTCAGGGTGATTCTTTTAGGTTTTTTTGATGTTTTTCTGTTTCGCTCAGCTGTTTTCTAACCCGTTTATATCATTTTGGATCTGACGCCTAGCTAAGGTTATGCTAACCGTTCTGTAATTGTAAGCCTAAAATATAAAGTGAAAGGCTCAGGTTTGTGTATTTTTTTTCAGACTTTCTGTTCTGATGCTCTATTTTCTCTGAGGATTCTTTGTTCCTATTCTGTCCTTGCTGAGTAGATGCAAGTTCTCTAGAGGCTTCTTCAAGCAGAAAAAGTAGAACATGAAAGTTATTTTACAGGTGTGTATGCAGATTGATTTGGAGATGCATTTCACTCAGTACACAGATGTACAGACACACACACTTAGTAGTGCCCTGTCTTTGTGCTTCAAGAACCAGAGCTGAACTATTATTAGTTAATAGTTTAGTCATTAGGATGTGATCCCAAAACCATTGACTTCCAATGGTCTTGGAATGAGACCCTTAATCATTGGGGCTAGCTATCAGACTCCACTGATTGGGATAAATTGTGCCATCAGATGGGTGTACATTGTTCCCACAGAAGACAGAGTGGGGGGACATGCATATATCTGGGGGCAGAGAATTTGCTCCTTTGATGGCTCATACAGTAGCTGTAATTACACATTTCTGAATGAGGCAGCAATTCTTTTGACTTCAAACAAAAATGATTTTTGTTTCACTATGTAGGTATTGTAAAGGAAGGACCTAACTATTAGAAGAAGGACAGTCTTGTGGTTAAACCACTAGGTAAGAGGGCAGAGGGTCTGGGTTCAGTTACCAGTTTTGCCATCAACCTCCTGTGTAAGCTTCGGCAACGCAATTGACCTGTTTGTGCCTCAATTCCGTATCGGCAATAATACTTCCTTTTTTTAAGAAGATAAATCCATTAATCCTTGTGAACGTACCAAGGAGACAGGCACCCCAGAAAAGCCATCAAGTCTGCCACTCTCTACTGAACTGGCAATACAATATCCTGCAGCAGAACTGCAGTTTTAGTACGTAGTGCTACAGCAACTTATAATACAGAACTGACACAGAAATCAGTGGGAGTTCTGCGGAACGAGGCTCCACTATTGCATTTCATGTGCACTCAAATCTTCGAGCTGCTGTGTGAAGGACAAGGGTTACAGTAAAATATTGTTTGTTGCCTACACATCAGAGGGTCCTGGTAAAACTCCAGCACATCCTTTCCATTCAAATCCTCCCACCAATGTCTGAGCTGGCCAAGGTCTTCTTTGCTTCTTGTCCTAAATTATCGTCTAACCTTGCTGTTCAATAGTAAACTGTTGCCACATGCCACACCAGCGATGGCTGAAGTGATGCTTGTTGTATATAAGCACTTTAGCTTGTATGTTAATAAAGTGCTTTGGAATCCCTCGGGATGAAAGGTGCTACCATAGATAAATGTCAAATAATATTACAAATATTTGATTCTTTGTTCTTAATTCCCACGAATTTAGCTTTTACAAGATTACTTCAACAAGCAGGACTTGTGATGCACTGTGATATAATGCTGTGGACCTCAAAGGTATAAGAGAAAATAAGGGAACCAGATGAACCAAATTTGATGGAAGGGCATTCTGGGCTTAGGAGTAGGCAACTTGTTACAAGTAGTAATGGGACACTTTGAGGGATTCTTTGTTAGGCTCCTTCTCTCTTTGGGACAGATGCTGAGAAGGAGTCCTCAATCCTGCACCCATTTAAGTCAATGGGAGTTTATTCATTAACTTCAATGGGTCCAGGGTCAGGCCCTATTTGCACTATGCTTAGACACCTAAGTGACTTCAGTTAAAACATGCTAACATGCCTAAATCCCACTTTTGAGAATGACTAAAGCACCGAAGTCCAGATTTTTAAAGGTCTTTGGGCTCCTAAAAATGCAATAATGCCTAGGGGCCTGACTCCTACTGAAATCAGTAGGAATTAGGTACCTACCCAGGTGCTTTTGAAAAGCCCAGTAGGCACCTATCTGCATTGATACCTAAATACTTGGCTCTTAGGAGCCTAAGATCCATTGACTTTTAATAAGACTGAGAATTTTAAGTGCCTAAATCACTTTCCAAAATGGGATTTAGACTGGTAGATCACTTAAGTGTTCTTGAAAAAATTTTACTCTTAATGTCTTATAGCCATTTCATGTGCAGCTCTTCAGATTTGTACTGAAAATCTGACCAGCTTAAAAAGACAGTTATAACTTAGTCATGCCAAAAACTTATCGTATTCAAAACACACTAACATTTTTGTGACTTTCTCTAGCTATCTACAAAAATAAAAGGAGCCAACTAAGTAAAATTATTTTTGTATGTAAAAAGCAAGTTTGACACTAAATTGAGAAATACACAACAAATGCATATGGAAAAATGCAGAATTTATTCAAGTGGAGACACCAGTTCGCGCCCCTCCCCACCAGTGATCCCAGCTAAGTATAATAAAAAAAGATGCTGTTATAATTGCATATATATATACATATATGTATATCTTGGCTATTGTGAACTTAGTATCTCACATTTTAAAGAGGGTACACACACCCCGTTCTCACTGGAAATAGGGGATCTGTAGTTATAATAATAGTCAGACAAAAAGCACATAGGCCTGCGTAGCTTCTTTGGGATTATTTTCATTAGATGTCATAAGGTCCCTGGGTACTTGTACAATCAGTAACACTTCACAGAGCCTTCCGTCCTAACAAATAATTAGCTAAAATTGAACCAGAGATTTCTTACACGCATGTCATAGGTTTGATATGAATAATGAGGCAAAAGGTTAACAGAGGGTCATAGACAGCTCCCCATCTTCAAGCTTATTTATTCAGTGAAATGAGAAATTGATCACATTATTTCGTACAGAAGAACCTGATTCATTACAATCAGCTCTGAATTGGCAGTTTTGGCTTTAGGCAATTTCAGAACATTACTTATGCTTAAATAGCCAGTGGTAAGGTCATTTTACAACTTGTTATCACCTCTCTGACCCTTTCATGACCAATATCCCCGAAAGGTGAAAGCATGCACGAAAAATGACAAAAGCATAATTATAATATAACTAACAGTATACGGACAATTAGACAAGTTGGGCTGAACAAAGAGAAGCCCAGGGTTGATGTGTGAGTGACCCTGAATGAGTGCACTAGATTTGGGTAAAAGGCACCAGGAGTACATTACCCACTCCAAGGATACCCACATCACAGGTACCCGTCATTCAGTTGCTGGCAAAGTGAGGGTTGTTCTAGTGCTGCCTGCTGTGTTAACTAGCTCTGAGAGGGGTTTTTTTAATGGAGTCGGGATGGTAACATCAGGACACTATGGTGGAGCAGGCTATTGCTTTTCAGATAGGAGTAGCAAGAATCGCCATATTCCTGGAGGCATAATGATTTACAAAGCCACAAGGTTTCCATCCACTACTTCCAGAGCACTGTAGAGGAGCCATTCACCATCAGCCAGCATGCCCCCTCATGGCAACGTGTGGTGTAGAGCCTCTTCAACTCTGGCACCCCCTTCTCAATTGTCACTCCAAGCCATGGGTAGCTTGCCTCTTTTCATCTCACAGCCCTCTGACTGGAGCACTTACAGTCCCACCCCTACGGAGATAATAAAGGATCCAGTAAAGCAGAAGTCTAATGACCTTCTCCCAGACCTTCAACCCCACCCTAATTTCGACAGCCCTTGACCCCCTTAAGCCTTTTTTTTTTTTTGGAAGAGAGGAGCACCTCACAGGGTAGGATTTCTTCCTTCAGTTATCTGGGGGGTTCTCTCCCTAAATTCCCTTTTCCTGGGAGTTCTCCTCCCTCCAGGAGGCTTCTCCTTCTAGAAGCAGCCTTTTATCTCAGCTGTTGCTGGTCAGCCATTTAGTCACAGCTGGTTCCACTGTCAATTAAACCCTCACTGGCTCCTTCCATGTGGGATTCATACACCCCATTCAGCACTCAAGGCGCTCCCTTTCCACTAATATGCAGAGCCATAATGCAGCCCCTATTGTTAAAAACTAGGTTCCTTTTATTCTACAGACAGTTCACAAAGGCTTTCATTAAATAGATGTATCTTTGGCCAAAGTCTTTAAGTACAGGATACTCCGTGAGATAGAGAATGATAACAGAGCCACTTCCGGATGAAGGCGCTAACCGTATTTCTCAGAGAGCAACCCTGACTAAGCTCCCAACTCTTGCAAGACCGATTTTGAATCCAGCAGGAGCTATTCTTCTGGACAGCTTGAGGTACATGATCACTACACTGCCAGAACCAAACATATCATGGAAACGCACTCTGTGAACATGTCCTGGAAGGCACAGCATTATGAAAACCCATTATTAAGGGGACACTGCAGACGCTGCTTGCCTCTAAACTCGATGGCATGTGTACATTGAATCATTACAAAGTTCCCCTTTAAAACAAAAGTATGTAATTCTTTTTCTTTTCTTTTTTTGGCAAAACTAAACCACGATCATATTATGCACCCCATTGTGTGTTACAAATAGAGTAGTGAGAAAATTTTAAGAAGTGGGCTTTGATGTTTGAGAACAGAGAAAAAACACAGAGCTCTGGCTGATTTATGACAAAAGAGTGTAAATTACTATAGAATTAAACGCTTACCATATGACATTCGTTAAAATCACTATTGGACAGCCACAAGTACAAAAAACAAACTTCTACATTTCCCTTAAAATACCTTTTTTCATTGATGTCTATAAGCTGTGATGTGAAAAAGGCATTGTCACCATCTCAAAGCATTAGAAAGAGAAAGTTATTATTTTATAAATTCTGGTTAAGTTGGAAACAATCTGTTCAAGGAAATACTCTGATATGAACATATAGTCTATGGAGAAATTTTTCAAAACAACTTAAGTCCCATTTTCAGAAGTGTATTAGGCACTTACAAATCCCATAAACTTTCAACGAGACTTTGGCTAAGTCACCTTAGGCCCTTTTGAAAATTTTATCCCATGTTTCTGCATTGAGCTTGAATGAGTGGCAGCATAGTGCTTTGCTGCTATACTACTACTAAATCGGAAGTCAGATTTTAAGAATAGATTTAGAGGGCATCTAATGGTCCGGCAACAGTTTTCACCAGCACTTTTCCATATACCGACATGGTGGGTTATGGATAATTTCTGTGCTTAAAAGGAAAAGAAAAAAGTCCAAAATTGGACAGCAATTAATATAGACACAAACAGCTTCCGTAATTTCATTTGGTACAAAAATTGTTGAGCTATGAGAACTGACAGAAAACTGCAGAAATCTGCTAAAATCAAGTTAAGAATAGTTTAACATTGTGTTGGAACAATCATAGTATGAGTCAATTAATGACAATGTGCTGGTTGCTTATTGCGATGTGGATCCCTGCCTACTAGAAACTGGACTGACACCACCAAGTCAAAGGTTACTTATCTTCAGGCTGCATAATCCAGTGGAATTTTGGTTAAACAATTATAAGGGGTGGGAAATGTTTCATTTGTTGTGGGGAAGAAGGGAAGGGAAAAACACCTGGTTTAAAAAAAAAAAAAAAAAAAAAAAAAAAAAAAAGGACTGAATCTCCACAGAAACATTTGTGTTTCACTATTGGTCACTAGACATGTAAACACTTATGCACGTGCATAAATGTATGCACCTGTAGCCCCGCTGACCACTTATGTAAAATTAAACATGTGAGGAAATGTTTGCAGGATCAAGGTCTGGAAACAGTGGGTTGTGCAGGTTCTGTACTTTTCTTTGCAATTTATCTATCATTTTTGTAAAGATCCAAGCCATCATCGTCACACAAAGTATTACTAAATGCCTTACACACTATTTTATTGCTCAATATCTCTAAAACGTGTCTGTTAAATTAGATCGCATAATTGTAAGTGTTTTAAATAGACTCCACCCTCCAAGGCCTATGTCATTAGAAACCTGCATTACAGGGCTTATAAAAATCCCTATCTGATAGAAAAGTACTGCACCCTGGCTCTCAGCTCTGTTATAATACTCGCTCTCTTTTATTATTATTTTAAATGACAACCAAGAGTATGCCAGGCATTTTACAGCCATATAAAGGATGATCTCTGTCCCAAAGAACTTGTAGTCTATGGCTACGTAGTTCCAACATTGGGCAGAACCCCTCATTTATACTGTTTTTCTTGCAGGATCAGGGTCCAATCCTGCAACGGCTTCAGCTGTTCAGTAATGTAACATTACTTATGTGCTTAAAGCTTACCAAGATCTAAAGACAGAATACAGACAATGGCTTAGCCAGGAAGAGACTTTTTTTTTTTTTTTTTTGGTATCCTTAGCCAATTTTTCTCAATGGTATCTTTGCCCAGGTCTAGAATGATGGCTATCTTTGGCCCCAGTTCAATAAAATCAATACTTTTGTTACTGCTGTCACATAATTGTTCTGTTTAAAGACAGTACAGCACTAAGGCTGGCTGGAACATTTTTGACCAAATGTATTTTCGTTGAAGCTAAAAACCTTTCATGAAGACATATAGATTTCAACATAGTTTTGGTTTGGGATGGTTTCCAAGGTCCAGGGTGGACCTTCTTATCACTTCTGACCAGGGAGAGAGATGAGAACAAGATGCAAAAATCAAAAACCTGCAGTTTTGATCAAAAAAACTGATTTTTTGACAATTCTGTTTCACGAAAATATTTGAAAGGTTGTATTTTCATTTCAGTGTGAAACAAAAACAAACTTCAAAACCTTGAATGGAATTGTCATCCTCCAGCCAGCACTAGATGCTGAACAATGTTACATCAACTACAAGCACCATGGGCCTAAAAACCAGTGAACGTACTGCTTCTGTAGCAACAGCTCCACATCCTTCCTCTTCCAAAAGGTTCCTAAACCTCTATAATAAATTTAGATATTTCATTTTAGAGACTAGAAGATTCCATAATGAGTTAAGCCTCTTTACAGTCTATTTTAATAAAGCACAGCTTTCAATATATAGAGAGGCTATAAAACATGCAGGTTGCAGCAATAATATGTTTAGTAGCCTTGCTTGATAAAGTGGAAATGTTTGCATGTTTCAGATTACGAGCAATTTAAAGTAGGAAGTAAGCAAACTAGCTCTTGTGTTATGAAGCTTGACATTGTTAAGCCTTAAGAGAACACATACTTCAAAGTCATAGAGACTGAAATATGCCCTATAAGCTTGGCAAGAGGAGCAATGCCATAATGATGTACTACACAAAGAAAGTCACCGTAAACTTCCATTCCGATGCAATGTCTCCGAGCTATCAACTAAAAACCTACAGTAAGTGTTATTTTTAAAATTAATTCCTTATTCATTTTCATATGAAAAGATCAACACAAAGGAAACACAGGGATGTTTTCCAAAGAATATTAAACAAGGAAAATAATCCCTGTAAATTATAAATAATAATAAAAATCACTAATATTTAAATTAATATATTCAGAAGTATTATTTGATGTAATAACTAATTCCCAAAGAATCACAATACATTTCTGTCCATCTCCTGTCTTCCCTGCCTTACCATAAGTATGAACACTCTTCTTTTCCCAATATAGGCCCTAATCTGGCAAAGATTTACACTCATGCTTAACATTATGCACATGAACAGTGCCCCTTAAAGTCTGTGCCACTACTTATGCATACAAAAATCAAGCACATGCATAAGTCTTTGCAGAATTGGAGGTGTTGGGGGTCAAGTAATTGAATTATTGTGTGTAATATTTTAATTGTTATTTGTTACAAGTTAAAATTAAAGAAAAAAATCACAAATCAGTCCAGCCTCTAATTTGTCTGTTAAATCAACTGTAGGTGAAAATGACAATTTACACATACGGCTACTTGTGAATCAAATGCATTCCTAAATTGATGTAGTAAGACAAACATGTAGGAATTTATTCTCAAAAAAGGTAGGAATTCAAAAATGTGTAAAAAAACTGCATGACTAATTAGAGACATTGCATGCACAAGTGCTTGAAAAAGAAACAAGTCATTTATACAATTAACTAATTAAATGCACAAGTTAGAGGCATTGTTGTGCACTTTATTCCTAAGAAAACCAGGGCCCTAAATTCAATCTAATTTATACCATTGCTTATTCTGGTCTCAAATTAATACTAAAATGCAAAGTTAGAAGAGTATTTTTTTTTTTTCCAAATTTGGTCCAAAATATTTTTAAAACATATTTTTAATTTTTATGTGCAAAATGTTGTAAACATATTAAGGGTGTCAAATGGGGTTTTTTTAATTACAATTAATTGCGAGATTAAAAAAATAGTTGAAATTAATTAGTTTTAATTGCACTGTTAAAACAATAATAGATTGCCAATTTCAATTTATATAAATATTTTTGGATGTTTTTCTACATTTTCAAATATATTGGTTTCATTTACAACACAGAATGCAAAGTGTACAGTGCTCACTTTACATTATTTTTTATTACAAATATTTGTACTGTAAAAAAGATAATAGTATTTTTCAATTCACCTCATCTAAGTACTGTAGTGCAATCTCTTTATTATGGAAGTGCAATTCAAAAATATAGAATTATTATTTTAACATAACTGCACTCAAGTACAAAACAATGTAAAACTTTAGAGCCAACAAGTCGAAGCATGAAGGGGCATACGAATATTTAGCCGTGTAAACGCCTGTTCTCACTTTCAGGTGACACTGTAAGAAGCGGATAGCATTATCTCCTATAAATATAAACATACTTGTTTGTCTGAGCGATTGACTAAACAAGAAGTAGGACTGAGTGGATTTATATGAGGTGAATTCAAAATTCTATTTCAATTGTTTATCTTTTTTACAGTGCAAATATTTGTAATAAAAAATAGTATACAGTGAGCACTGTACACTTCGTATTCTGTGTTGTAATATATTTGAAAATGTAGAAAAACATCCAAAAATATGTATAATAAGTTGAAATTGGTATTATATTTTTAACAGTGTGATTAAAACTGTGATTAATCCTGACTTTTTAAAATCTAGTTAATTTGTTTTGCGTTAATTGCATACATTAACTGATTGACAGCCCTAAAAATATGTATGCAAAAGTATTTTCCTTATCTCAAGTACAACTTTTTGCCTGAGCCTCTCCTTCTGTCTTGCTTTAACTGTATGGGTTACATTCAAAACCCTATTAATGAACGATCATATTTTTCATTTGTACGATTATTATAATAATTGACTAATATATCAAATATCTTTGTAACAAAAAAATAGTATATCTAATAAATGTAAAATGATGCTGTCTTATAAAAATATGCAAGTATGAAATGCCAAATCAAGAATTTGTGAAAAAATATCACCAAAATTTCCTTATTGTTATTCATGTCCATTGTGTTCTCAATAAAAGATTGTAAGGAAAATAAAAATGGTCTCATGAAACAGATCTCAAATAGCTTAGAAAAGAATAAATGATATTGGGATGGAAGAGGGACCTTGTAAAGTACCAATCCATTCTATTCATTGGATAAGCATTGCAAGAGGTAAAGTGGACCCTAAGAACGTGTTGATGGCAAACAGGAGGATGTGGCAGAGTTCATACCATGCATATTTACCTCTGGGAGATCATTAGACACACATGGATGACAACGCTGTAAGCTGCATGGGTGGGATTTTCAAAAGTCCTTAATATGACTTTCACTGGGAATTGTGCTCCAAAATCATTTAAGCATTTTTGAAAATCCCACGCTATATTACTGAACACAGAACCCCAAAGGACCCTTAAAGTAAGGTAGGCCCCTTTTTGTAAACCTCATTGTTTATGTAACCCAACATGAAATGCTGGTTGAAAGAACACTGGCTGAAGCTTTTATATATGTACACACACACACACACACACACACACAGAGCTAATTTTACATACAAAAATGTTTTCAAACTTCTATAACACCTTCAGAGGCTCTCATGTGCTTTGAAGACACTAATTAGTGAAGGTTCAACAATCCTGCGAAGCAGGGTGAATATTATCATCTCCATTTTAAAGATGAGGAATCTAAGGCCTGCCAAGTGATATCACACAGAAAGTCAGTGGTAGAGCAAGGCATGAAACCCAGGAGTCCTGGTTCTGAGGCGTGTGCTCTATGCACTAGATCAAAAACTGTCTCACTGGAGATAGATCTTTCTACAGAAGAGGAAGAATAACAATCTTTCAGATGACAAATTCTTACCAGTGATGAGAAAAGCCATTTAAGAAATTTCAGCATTATAGGATATGTGCTTACAAATTGCTGCCCTTTCCCTGTTTGCGAGCTGTTTAAAAAAGGAAAATTTTAGCAGCAACCCAGCACATAATTCCTTGCCTTTGCTCCATCTATCCCATGAAAATGTTTTCATCACAAAATTACAGGACACTTTTTTGTGCCCACTTAGCCAGATAATCTCCAGACACTCTCCCTGCGTGGCACGCGCGCGCACACACACACACACACACACGACTAAAATAGTCAGGAACATTAGTGGATTCAGCAGAAACAGTACTCCAATTTCTGCAAGCTTGGGTCATAGTCAATTCCTCTTGTTAATTTGATCTTGAGGCCATATGCAGGTGATATGTTCATCCTGCTGATTCTGATTCAATAAGAATCTTCAATGGGCCATACAATAAAATGCTGCATCTTTATGTGTGTGGGGTTTTTGGTTTTGTATGTCATGCGCATTCAGAATCAGAATGCTTTGTCAGAAAATGCTTTCAGTTGATGCCTTTGGGGACTTGAATGCATGTAGCTCATGACAATGATTATATGCACGTGTTCCATATAATGCCAAAAGAACACCCATTATGAAAGATTAGTACAGTTGTGCTTATGATGTATTTAGGTCGTCTGTTACTGAATATTTCTACTGTCAGTACAACAAAAGTGTGATGATCACAGTTAAAGCTTAACAAAGAAAATGCTGTCAGGCAATTAGTAAGCTGAAGTCAGCAGTACTAAAGTGAAATATATCATGTTTGGAATAGCACATTAGTTTGCTTGTGATAAATGTTGAAACAGGTTCTCATACACAGAATATACCTTATTCTCCTAGCCTGAGAAAGAAGTTTAGCATTTGCCAGAAAAGGATACATCAGTTAAATTGGTTACTAAATTCCTTACTATTCTTTCCAAATAGTCTCAGTTCCATGGGCATCCAAGACGGTTAGCATTCATTAATTATAGCACAATTGCCTTTTGTATGAAAAAGGTAACATCATACCTTAGAAACAGACTTTGCATTACAAAGATGTTCCTGTGTTTGAGGGGGACAGAGAGAGAATATGAAATGAATGGGATTTAAGACTGGAGAGATTTGGGGAAAATATGAATGAATTGTATTTCTGGATAACTGTTACACAGAAAACAGGAATTTATCAGTTCATTAATGTTTCCCTATAAGATTTTTATTAAATCTTGGTAAGATCGTGAAACTATTAGAGACTTTACTTGCTTTGGAAGAACTAGTGGGGATGGACTGAACAACATTTAAAGTATTAGGCCTTCTCAGCTGGCAATTGCAAATATTCTAAATAATATGCTTTTAGGAAGTGAATGAGGGCCACATTCAGATCTGGTGTAAGCAGGTGCAACTCTGTTCAAGTCAGCAGAGATTTACTTGCTTACGTCAGGTCTGAATTTGGCCCAAAAATGTTTGTTCAGATCTATTTTTAAACCATCAGACTTCAAGCATTTCTTTAGGCTAGTCATCATAGTTGTGGGAAAACTATCTATCCCACAATACCAGGCTACAAGAACATAGAACTCAAGCACTCTGAGCAGAAAAAAGAATTTGCAAAATCAGTGCAATACAATTTGATTATGAAAAGGCTACAAGAAATGAAAGACAAGAAACTATAGCAGACAAAAGCCAGGCTTAAAGGAGAGGGGAAAATAAAACTCCTGGATGATTTATTAAGAAGCTTAAATCTTTCAACAGTACAAAATCCTAGAGTTTCAAACTACCCAGAAACCTGCTATGTAACAAATGACCATGGATCATCCAAAAGCTTCATGGGTTATGCAGAGGACAACTCCATGATCCAGAATAGACAATCCAATCAGAGGAGATGCCACCTTAGATCAGTCCTCGTACTAAAAAAGGAATTTGTTTAGACTGTTATAATAATATCGAGGTGAGACACTAGTGACTGAGGTACGTCTACATATCAAAACACAAAACTTGGCAGCAAGTCTCAGAGCCCAGACTCTGGCTGGTCTTGGAGCCTGGGCTCCAGTCTGCATGGGAATGTCTACACTGCTATTTTTAGCCTCATAGCATGAGTCCTGCAAGCCTGAGTACGTTGACCCAGGGTCCAAGGCTCACTGCCCCGGGTTTTTTGTTTTTGCAGCGTAGACATATCCAGAGTGACAAATTCAGAGTGGTTGCTACTAGAAAGTCAACATTTTTCCAACAGCCACTATACAGTGGTATACGATACACAGTAGCTTTTTTCCTAAGGACTTAGAATAAGAAGTGATTGCAGTATCTTAGCTATCACACTGTGATTCCTTTTGATAACTGATTGAACCAAAGTAAAAAGTAATCTAGTAACATTAATAGTAAATTATTTGTCAGGACAGCTGGGCAACCGGCCATGACAGGAGCAGGAGCAGTAACAGGCTGAAGCAGCCTGTCAGAACTACCAAACAGGTAGGTGGGAGGTAGCAACGTTGAGCAGACTAGATTGGCTCCCTTCATTAGAAGCCTATATACTTGCCATGGGGTCACCTGATTAGACCCTTGCTTGTGGATCGGTTGGATCCTTAAGACTTGCATATAATTACTTCAGATGACCCATCAGACTCAGACCACGTAGGCTCAGAGATGACTCAGCACATTATTAAATAGAGTTTATTATGGGTCATAAATATGCAAGAAAACAAATGTTGGTGAATTAAGATTAATGAGTATGAGGCAAGGAGAGGTAATGCTGCAACCCATGAAGGAGGAAGATGGCTGGTGAATCACACAGGGCACAGTCAACTTGTGGAACTCCTTGCCTGAGGAGGTTGTGAAGGCTAGGACTGTAACAGCATTTAAAAGAGAACTGGATAAATTCATGGAGGTTAAGTCCATTAATGGCTATTAGCCAGGATGGGTAAGGAATGGTGTCCCTAGCCTCTGTTTGTCAGAGGGTGGAGATGGATGGCAGGAGAGAGATCACTTGATCATTACCTGTTAGGTTCACTCCCTCTGGGGCACCTGGCATTGGCCACTGTCGGTAGACAGGATACTGGGCTAGATGGACCTTTGGTCTGACCCAGTATGGCTGTTCTTGTGTTCTTTTATGTTCTTATGTTAAGAGATGACATAAATGACTTGCAACAGACAATTGCACTGAAAATAAAACTGCATGGAACAAAAAACTCCCAATCTAGGTTCATGAAGAATTACTCAAGAAGTGAGAGGGTATGAAGGTGTATTGGAGGGGGTGGGGGGGTGGGGAGATGAAGCCTTTAAGGCTTACAGGGAAAAGATTAGAGTAAGTTAAAAATCAGAGTAAGTTAACACTAGACAAAGGCAAGGAGGATATTTTCAAGTGTGAAAAAAGTGAGTTACTGAACTGCTTTTTTAAAAACTTATAACATTATACTTATCATAGGAGCAAGAAGAATGAACAATTATGAAATAATGGAAACATCCTGATAACAGCATGGTAACAGAACACTTGGACAAACTGAAAATATCCAAATCGGCAGATCTGCACATCACACATTCCAGGAGGCTAAGGGGGAAAGGAAATAGTTAATGGTGTGGACTGCTATGTTTTACATGGATCAGTATGATTTTAAGGGTACAGCCGGGGTGTCTGGAGCCTGGAATAAGCATGTTTTTATATAGGATAAATCAAAATATATAAGTAAAGCATTGGCAAATTTTTAAAAAAGTTATGGAGATCTGGATAGGAACTGAAAGAGAGTGACTGATAATTTTCAAAAAGGAAAAGAAGAAAAATTCTGATTATTATTCATTGAGCCTAACTTCAGTTCCTAGTAAAATAATGGAACAAATATCAAGGAAAAAATTCTAAGCTTCTAGAAGGAAAAGTTGCTGCTCAGCACCTCTCAGCGTCAGGCCATTTCAGGAGGTGAGGATTTACTATATCTGAAGCTTAGCCTTCTGACACTGTGCTTCACCCAACCTGCCTTGAAAAATGAACTAAAGCTGACAGGTAGAACAACAGTTTCACCCAGAGTGAAAACAGTCCATCTTGACCTTAAAAAGGGCAGCATATTAAGCTATGACATGGGTCCAATGGGCAGCTGCAGGGATCACTGTACAGTCTCATCCTATATGCATCCGAAGAAGTGGGCTGTAGCCCACGAAAGCTTATGCTCTAATAAATTTGTTAGTCTCTAAGGTGCCACAAGTACTCCTGTTCTTTTTGCGGATACAGACTAACACGGCTGCTACTCTGAAAAATGTCTCATCCTAATTAATATCATAATGAACCTGCTGGCTCATTACTTGGAACTGTGTTAGCCCTTGGTTTAATTTCCAGCCAGGGGAGAACATCATAACCTCCACAGTATAACATAAAGGAAGCTTAACCTGTGGTCATGGGGGATCAGGCTCAGGAAGCAGCCAGGGGCTATGTGACAACAGGTACAAAAGGCTGGAAATAGTAACCAGGGAGTTGGCTGCTGAGAGAAAGATGAATAGCACGCAGCTTGGGAGCTAGGCAGAGATAGTCCAATAGTAGCAGGACAACACTGTGCTGTGGCCTACAAGAAGAAGGAAAAATAGATTGAATTAAGAAAAGGAAAAATGAGGCAGAATATAAGCTGACTACTAAAATCTTATAGCCCACAGAAGTCTGTGCTATGGGGATGGGAATAGAAAGACTAATGTGCATGTAACTATTGTTTCAGAACACATAATTGTGTCTCCATGGTTTTCCGTAGCACACTTCACGGTAGTATCAAGCACTGACATATGGAATAACAAATAAATAGACATTTCCAATCTGATAAGCTTGTAATTATATATATTTAGTGATTTCCCCCCCCCCCCCAGGAAGTGAAGAAAAATGAAGAAAAATTGGAGAGAGGTTATAAAGACATCCAATCTGTCCTGGTACCTGTTAGTGCTACTAAGGCCTGGTCTACACTACCCCCCAAATTCGAACTAAGGTACGCAACTTCAGCTACGTGAATAACGTAGCTGAAGTCGACATACCTTAGTTTGAACTTACCGCGGTCCACACGCGGCAGGCAGGCTCCCCGTCGACTCCGCGGTACTCCTCTCGCCGAGCTGGAGTACCGCAGTCGACGGCGAGCGCTTCCGGGATCGATTTATCGCGTCCAGACCAGACGCGATAAATCGAACCCAGAACTTCGATTCCCAGCCGCCGAACTAGCGGCTGGGTGTAGACCTGGCCTAAGACACCTATGGCTTCTTGGGTAACCTGATCCAACAATCACTACCAAAAAATGCATTTGATATATGCACAATATTATCTCATAGGCAGTGAGAACCATTGCCATAGCATGAAATAGAACTTCTCAACCACATTTTCCCCACCCTGCAACTTGGGGAAATGAGCAATGAGAACAAAAACTGTTCCTCAAAGGATCTGGGAAGAAGGGGGGTAAGATACGATCTTGAAGCTGTTTGGTTATGAGAACTTTCTCCTAGTCATCTACAGCTGTTGGACTGGAGTGAGCTCCAACTGGCTTTCAGTAAATTATCAGGTAAGGAATCCCTAAAGGTGAGCAAAGTGAAGCAGTACACTGGGTATACACTATAAACCATGCAGCCACTCGTTACTACACATAACAGTAAGCTGGCAATCACTGATCTACTGGTATTGTTTAGTGGATTTTATCCTTCTAATGGATTCCATACATTAAAAAAAAATGGCCTTTGGCATGAGCTGTGGATAGTTCAGCAGTAACAAACTCACACACAGCTGTACATATCCGTCCCAGAACTTTTTCAGGCTGTCGTTTCAAGATAGCCAGCCAGCAGCCAGATGTTTAGGGAAATCCCCCATTGTTATTTCATGGAAAGAGGAGTTGTCCTCTGGCACTTCTCTATAGCAGAAAGCTTAGAGCCACTACTCTCTCCTCTCTGACTTATCAGATTTCAGTTCTCTATCACTCATCACAAATGAGTGGCCAATTATTTGGGCTGTAATACAATGTGCACAGGTGGGACCAACTGCTGTAACATCGTTGGCTCCATAATACCCTGCAATAGGTCTTTAAAAAGTTCATTTTATGGAAGATGAGGAAATGGCGTTTGACATAACAGCCATGGATACTTGATGTTGTTTGACTGTTTATCTTATCTATGTATTCATATGGCCCCCATAGTGTCCAAGGGCCACTCAAAAATTTCAGAATAGAAATAATCTTTCTTCCTTCTCAGCGTGTAAGAGAGACAGCTTGATTAGCTGAACATTTTTTGTTTGTTGGTTGATGTTTGTGTGAGCGCGTGTGTGGGTGTGAAGACAGTGGGTATGTTTGTCTATGAAGAAGTTATTGAAAAGCCAGGTCAAAGTGAAAGTGGGTAGCACCATGGTCATTCTTGTCATTTAATGAGGGAGACAAGGTGAGTGAGGCAATATCTTTTATCACCTCACCTACCTTGTGTCTCTAATATCGTGGGACCAACACGGCTACACCCACACTGCATCTCTCTTGAGGAAGAGAGTTCCACAATCCAGCTCCTGTGAAGTTCTGTTTCCTGTACTCGGGGGCCTTCCTCTATTGATTCACCATTTCATAGATCCAGTGGCTTCATAGTTTCGCTTACCTGTAATGGAAGGTCATGCTCGGAAGAAGAGTGGATTTCTCAGATAGATAAACCATCCATGGGATTGGCCCTGTTATCAAAACAGTGACCTTGAACTGGGCTCTCTATTGAATTGAAGCCAGTGGAAACAACAGAGCATCAAGGTGATATGCTCACCGCAACCTGTGCGACTAAACAGATGGTCTTAGTCAGGCAACCAGTGGCAGATCCTGCTTGTAGATGGCACTTGAGAATAGATTTAAAACCTTTCACGGCTCACAATTTTATTGCAAATACATCAAACAGCATTGACATCTAGTATCTTCCATAAGCTGGAAAATGTTTTATTTATCAGATGGTGATGTTTACTTTTGGGCTTTCCTCAGACAACACACAACAGATGTATGTGATGGACCAGCAGCACACTTTGTTCCCAGTATATGCACTATATATTCCAATTTGATCCAGGGTAGATCTTTCAATTTATTTTTGTAGTATGGTCTATATTAATAGATTATCTTTTCTCCCAGTCACAGTTGCACAGAATCACTCCCCTCCCCCATGGCAGTTCTTCTTTTAATTGTGTTCTATGGGAGATGAGGATGGACCAAGCTGTCATTAGTTTTTTGACAATATGAATTGTTTTCTCAGGATGGCAGCCAACACTGACAATATGCTATTTTTCAGGATGAATTCTTTTGATAGGCAGCACTACAATGACATTAGCAAAACAGCAACAGCAGCAGCATTTGTGATAGCATTTAGCTCTAATTCAGATCTGCACCATGACCCTGATGAACTTGTCGAGGGAGAATGACACCAGAAAAAGGGAATGGACACAATTCATTTGTTTTCTTTTCCAATTTCCCATTTTACTTGATACTGAATGAGCTTTATTTTTGGTGTAAATCTAAAGTAACTCCACTGAAGCCAACCCCCCCAAAAAGGTGTAAAACCCAGCATAAGTGGATCAGAATCAAGCTCAGAGTGGGTTAAAAACAGAACGAATATGTTTATTGAAGTTACTTTAGTCTGGCAAGGAAGTTAAAATTACCTTTTATAAAATTTAGTTACATTACTTTCAAAGATGCTACCACCAGCAATGTAAATTATACTTCTAGGATGAAATCCTGGCCTTATTAAAGTCAATGGCAAAACCCCCATTGCCTTCAGTGGATCCAGGATTCACCTTTAGTCTTTGTGTAGGGATATGTGCCTTTGGTAATATTGTAGTAAAATTAAATCAAATCTCAACCCAGCGTTTTCAGTCTAACTTACGTACATATATGGCTCCTGTTACCACAGCATCTGAGCACCTTGCAGTCTTTAATGGATTTAGTCTCATAACACCCCTGTAAGGTAGGGAAACACTATTATCTCTATGTTACTGAGGGAACTGAGGCACAGATAGACCAAAGGACTTGCCCAAGGTCACACAAGATGTCTGTGGTAGAGCAAGAAATTGAACCAGGTTTTCTAAGTTCTTGACTAGCCCCCTAACCACTGGTTTACAATCACTGCCCAAGTGCTACAATCCGATAGGCAGTTTATATAATGAAAACCAAAATATTCAATCATCCAAACAGCAATACTCACATCTCTTACTCCTTGTTATATATTCTCTCTCTGACACCTCCCCCCCAATTCGCCTCATCAGTTTTACATCAGTGTAACTCCACTGACGTTAGCTGAGTTACTCCTCTATGAGGAGAGAATCAGACTATACACATCTATCTTTGTGATAAGAAGTCATTTCTGAGCCAGTGTGTTTCTTGAAGTTGCCTGTTGTGAAACTAATTCCGTGCCCAAGAAAACTTTCATACTTTACTGTGTCTTTCCTTCCTTATTTACTTTTATGTTAAAGATGTGGGGGTTTGCAATCAGAGCTGTTTGTAAAATTATATTGAAATACAAATGGAGCCGAATTCTCAGATAATAGAGACCAGTCAAGAGCCCTACAGTAGAAAAGCATCTTTTCCAAGTCCACAGATTACTGCACAATGAGGGCTCCACAATGATTTCTCAGCATTTATACATAACCCACATCACAGACTTAGCTATTTTAGGAAGACAGTGGTACCTTCTATTTAAAGGTCAGAGGCCACTGTTATTGACACATGATTTTAATCCTTTGGATACTTCAAAGGATGAAGATTAGTAGAAATCCTCAGAACTCACACCCAGGAGATAACTATTAGTCAAAAAGTTGATATTATTGATGCTTGTTGAAGTAGAAAAGAGTGTGTAATTTATGTAATAAAAGTCAGCGCTTGTTCTTCTAGACTCCTGAGTTTTGATGGTTCCCTTGCTGAATTATCCGAGGCTGAATTTCATATTATAAATGCAAATGTTTGATCAGCTACGCATCTTCTTAAGAGGGACCCGTATCATTGGGCTGGATTTTCTTCCTTGGTTATCTCCAGAGTTTTCCTTCATAAAGTCTTTGTTTCCTTCAGAATTCATTATAAACAACATAATTATATGTCTTTTTCTTCCTTGATTGAGCACATTTCTTACAAATGGTGATTTACCACTTGGAAATTACAAATAGCCTGAATAGATACAATTATTATATTGCTGAATTTACTTTAAAATTCAGAAATGTAGTTCAGCTGAACTGTTCATAAATTATAAGTAGGCAGGTCACATTCTTTCCTCTAATCTTCACATGCGACCTTAGATGCAAATTCTACATGTTCTTCATAAAGAGAATTAGAAGGCTGGTGTATTGGAATGTGGGACGGGTTTATGGTTTAGATGAGCTACAAATGGAAACCGAATGGAGTTAAAAAAAAACCCATTTCAGAATGGGACTTTCATGACTGATCTGCCAGTCAATAGTCATGTCTCACTAACAAACCCTTTTTGCTGCATTCTTCTCTTCAGCAAGATTTAGTCATGGCACAGGACCTGCCCCCAGCCAACTGAATATAATGGAAATATTTCAATTGACTCTAATAGGCTTTGGACCAAGCTTACAGAGAAAGCTGTGAATGTGTACTCCTTTATTTTTGTTAGCCCATTTTCAGTAAGAGAGATAAGAGCAAATATTATTTCTATTTCTGATTATATTACCTATCTGGGGTTTTATAATCACAGTGTGATTTATTTTTAAATATCTGTATGTGTGTGCATGCACACGCTGTGGTATCTAACCTGTAGTCCATAAATGCCACAGTATTTGTCAGTCTGTTTATGCTCTTTTGGAACTACCAGAATCCATTTAGGAACACACTTTGAATGGGGAAATAAAAAGTGAAATGTTCATTTTAGCAACAGCACTCTGAAGGATTCTTCATGTATCTGATCTCTATTCCACTCAGATATGTAAAGCTGTAATTAAAAAAAATTAGAAGACTGCATGCACTTTTGTGCATGCACCTGGTGTATTTCCTTGTGTGCACGCACCTGGTGTATTTCCTTGTGTGCACACTTACAGCAAGCATACATACAAACTGGGTACACATCTGAGCAAGTGGGGGTTGTAGAGTCTCTTGTAGAAACATGCACCCAATGCAGGCCTGATGTTAGTGACACTGAAATCATATCCATGTATGAAAGTTGCCATTGAGTTAGCGGGAGCACAGTCAAGCACTATGTGCATACACCTGCAATAGGTGAGTGTGCAAAAGCAGGCTGTGTACACACAAAACGTGCCTGAACTAACAGGATCTCCTTCTCTTCTTAAATGAGGTCCACATCATCATTAATGTGAGGTGGAGGTTTTAAAAATCATAGTGCTGGGATCAGTAAATGTAAATGAGATATGATCTGAAAAGGTTTCTACTTTTGTACTAAAAAAAACCCTAATTTATTTCATAAATAGGGCCCTATATAAATAGAACAACTATGGCATTCTTCATCTCTAACCTTAGTCAGTTAATATTGTAGGTTGGGATTTTCTAAAGCACTTACCATTGGTCGAACTATGTTTTCATTGAAATCAATGCTAAAATTCATATTGACTTCAGTGGGAGAAGAGTTAGGCCACGCTGCGTGCTTTTGAACAACCCACTTTAAGTGTTTAGTATGAAAGACTCATTTATCTTGTCAGTGATCTACAGCTAAACATTCTTATGATGCACTCCTTCTATAGCTCACAAGCTAAGCAGGTCTGACCTAGGTCAATACTTGGATGGAAGACCTCCAACGTAAAGTTTGTCATAAAAAAAAGGGGGTTGTGTTTTTTGTTTGTTTTATAAAGACCCTTGTGTGTCAGAAGATTTCAAAAAAAATTTCAACCAGCTCTGACCCAAAGAACTTCCTTCCTTAGGGTCTAATCCTGAAACAGATCCCTGTGAGCATAAAGTTTTACCCATGTATCTCTCTTTAAAGGATTGGGGCCTAAGACTCTTGTGTAGTTGTGATGCTCATACAGAAGTGTCCAGCACAAAGGGTGCAGTAATGTGTGTAATTGAAGCAAAATTTTTTCAAAAATTGCAACGAAACAACAAACAACAACAACAAAACTAAAGAAAAAAAACAATGGAGGACAAAGGTGTGATGATAATACAAGAGGTTTTTGTTGTGTCTCTTCATACATTTACAAAACAAAGTTCTACAATAGATGATTGAGCTAAAGCCAATTAACCCCTAAGAACTGTTAGTTACAAAAGAGTTTGTATATACCAGGAAACTAGAACAGAAGAAATATGATGACAAGGCCAAACAGCTATGCCATCCACACCACATTCATATGTCATAACTACCTAGAGGGTCAGTACAACAGGAGGACAGATCTCTAAATAAAACTGAGGAGGATGCTGCCTCTCTGTTTCTTGAGTGCTCCAGAATGCTACTGAGTTCCTTTGCTGTCAGAAGTAACATGGTTCCCCCTGCCCAGACACCAAACATGAAAAACACCAGCAGCAGTAAATACAAGTTCCTAGAGGCAATTCCACTTCAACATCTAATCAGTCCATTGCAGAAGGCCACATGTTAGACATAGCACTTATTGACAGACATCCAACAAAAGGGATGAATAACCAACTCTTCTGTGAAGGGGTTCAGGTTGTTCTGCCCTGATCTCTATTCTAGATACAGAAGTCTCCATTTTTGTTTTATTCATTGGCTGTATTAGCTTGTGTTTGTGGGTTTGCGCTAGTATGTTTTTATTTGCATTATGATTGCTAATAAAACAAAACAGAACCGTAGCCATTCCAGTGAATAGCACTCCCGCCATGTGACAGAGGGACTCAGCTTTTGTCATACTGTGACTGAGGCTAGGACATAAAAGTCAGTTTCTAACCAGTATTCCTGCATAGCGCACACAAAGCTGGTCAAAAAATGTTCATGAGAAGTTTTGTGGGGAAAAAAACGGGGTGGGGGTATTTTCAAAAATGAAACTGCTCATGAAAAAATTGTTATTGACATCATAATGTTCAGGGTTTTGTAAAATTTTCCATGTTTTTACTGAAATTATTTTTAGACTCATTAAAAGGTTTTGGTTACTGAAAACCAAAAGTTTACTAACTAAAAACTTTACAAACATGATTCAACACATAATTGATAGAAATGTCAGTAAAAAAAATTGCATACAATTGTGGGGAAATGGAAAGCGGGTCTATTTTGACCCTGCAGTATGGAAACTTTGAAATTTGAAAACGATTCACAAAATCATGTTCGTGTTTTTCAGCTAGCTTTTTAAAAAAAGCAGCGTCAGCCATGCTGACAGCATTTCATCAGGGATGAATGTAAACAATCCTTTCATTATAAGAGACTTCATCCTGCAATCCTGGTGCATCCACAGTCCACAATGAATTCAATTCTGTGTTAACAATGGAGTCCTAGCCTAACTCAGGTAATTATGCCATTGTGCTTACCTAGATCCCACGTTTCATCCAGATATAGTGTTTTACTTCTTGTCTTTGAGCCAAATCTTCAAAGGGAGTGTTGCCACAAGAAGGACTTCAGAATTTGTTCACTAAACATTGGTGTTATAGTGTGCCTTCAAACAGCTGTTCTGCTCTACTCCAGCGGTGGCTGCATTTCAGTGCATGAACTTCTTTACATATTGCCTGATCTGCCATTCCTTGTGGCAGCTGTTTAAAAGCACAGAGAAACCCTACACAACAGTGTAAAGGCAGGAAATAAAGAAATCTATATTCAATTGAAAATGCAAGGAGAATTTTAGGTAGGCAGAACACAATTACCATAATTGGAATTTAGCTGGAGCAGCAGATTAGCATGCTGACTCATATTGCCATGGGATCTTTAATAACCACAAATGGTCAATAGAAGTTTTAGTTGTGTGAACAACCCGGAACGGGGCCCACTTGACACTGTCAAGTGTACCAAATTGTGAAATGCATTGGGATCCCTTGTCATAGTGGTACGATATTGTACTAGTATAGGTTTTCAAAATAAAATCTGGATTTTTTTTTTCTACCTTTGGGTGAAATCCTGACTCCACTGAAGTCATTGGCAATGAAGCCAGGATATCACCATTTATTTAGAAGTTGTGTTACAAACAAAATTTCAAATCAAGAACCAAAAATAAGAGTAGGGAGTGTGGTGCAGGTAGAATTCCATACTTAAAATAATAGAAATTCCATATTTGCCAATGAAGATCAACTCAGAGACATGTGGTCAGATGGAAAATACCCAAATTATTGTTTGCAGAGTCAATAATATAAAACATATCTCCATTAAATTCTGATTTAATTGAGATTACATTTTCTTTAATCCGTGCCAGGAAAAAAGAGACAGACTATGGTTACAGAATTCCCGTGCCTACTTTTTATCTGCACGACCTGCTTAAAGAGCTAAGCCAAGTTTCATTAAAAATTATTGGTCTCATAACTTTTTTTTGTGCCTTAAAGAGTCCCATATGGAGCCAATATCATAATAAAATTGTAGCAGCCCAAAATTTTTTTTTTTTGCTATATTCCAGTATGTACCATAAACATAAGTAATACCTTGATTTAAAAAAAAAATCATAAAGAGACTTTACGTCAAAGTCAAAACACACTAAACAAGACAAGAAGGTCTTGCTTGCACAAAGTGTCAGAGGCAACTGCATAAGTTTTAAAATAAATGAGGTATTTATCTGAAAGAAGACATACAACAATATGTTCCAACGTGTTATGCACTGCATTTAAAACTATACCACCGCAGAAGAACACTGTTCATTTTTTTCCTGGTGCTAGCTAACATACTGTTGTATTAAGGAATTCTTTTGTATTACTATGGCATCTGCTAAAAATGTCAGATGTGATCACAGCCCTTGCAAAACAAGTATTTTAACAACCAAAACCTTATGATAGGTTATATTTCAGTGACTTGGAAACAACACTGCATTATCTGAGAAAACAGCACAGATGTTGCTTAATAAACTGTTCAGTTTATGCATTGTATTAACCTCATGAAACATTTATGCAAATCTTGCATTAACAAAAGGTAAAAGAATCATTATAGGTTATGAAGAAAACAATGTGACAACCTTTGTTTTTACCTCAGTATTTTATGGGTGTATTTTAACTCTTTGGGGGTTCTGTTTAGAAAGACACTGGGGCATTACAGATTTTCATCTATTTTGTTTTCAGTTCTGCTATCATTCCTTCCAGCTGATTTCACATTTTATAATGCTAATAGTGGGTGTATGGTTTTGAGTTTCTCTACTGTCAGCTGGTCAGTAGGTCTGGGGGATATATTTAATGGAATCTGACAGCTGATGGAACTGATCTCATTGAAAGGGGATTTGATATGTGGGATGAATGTGGTGACCCTCAATTCGCCATTTTAATGACCATTATTATTCAAACTCTTGCAGCCAATATAACTCTTTTTCTTGGACACACCAGTACATGTGTATAAAAGAAATGACTTATGGATGAGTTAGTCCATATACTGATTTGTGTGCCATTTAGATAGCATGTCAAAACAGATTAGCTGTTTTATCCTGCTATAAAATTAAAGGCAAAGCCTTTGTACTACGTATACTTGTAAACAAAGCAATCATAACAGTGAAGAGTTTCACTGTGCTGTATTTGAAACCTAGCAAACATATATGGCTTTAATAGTGAAAAAATGATGCATCTCCATTTGCCAATGAGAAGTAAAATACAATAGTAATTCAGATACTATTCTTTACTAAAAAAGTAAGATGGGATGCAACAGGTCTGCTAAGGGTTACCCAAAAGAAATATAGTTTCAGATATCCTCCATGTGCAATTAATCTTCAGGGGAAAAAAAAGCATCAATCTTGCTCTAATTAATCTGAAATCCGAACTTAGACAAATACATTGACATGATAGCAGAACACAACATTACATCCCATATTGATTTGTTTCAAAATCTTTAAAGAGCCTCAGTTTCACTCCGATTACAGAATAGCCATAACCATTTGACCCAGTCTAAGACGGTGCTTCATGTAAAAGCAATATTATCAGGGAGAACTGGTGCTATACTTCAACAAATTGTTCTATTTTGCTACTGTCATCTTCTGGCAGAAAGGAAGTTGGTCACAGAGGAATTAACAGATGTGTAAGGGATACACGAGGAAATCTCAACAGATATGAAGGAGATATACAAGGAGCTGTCTGCTTTTAAATTATATGGCACTAGTACTTTTTTTTAGGTCAGAAGCATAAAATCTATTATTGATCTTGAGCAAGTCCTATTTTGAATGTCTTTGAAAGCCTAAGGCGCTCTAATGCCACATAATCAATATCTACTTTCACATTTTTGAAGCAAATATGCAATTTTGTTTACACATCTGAAAGGCTTCTAATGCATTTTCCCTTTTATTCTCTCTCGTGTATAAGAATAGGTGATGTTATGTACTATTCAGGTACAAAGCCTGCTGTATGCGACAGGCCATTGAAAACCTTTGCAGACTGTATTATGGGCCCTATCATATATGAATAATGTAAACATACTACATTTCACTCCTTTATTGCCATAACAATTGCTCCAAAAGGAGAGAAGGCTTTGAAAGAAACCAAATAATAAATGGTGATGCTACCATCAGCTTAAAGCACTGGGACACTTATCCAACATACATAAGTAATACAGCATATAAGGAAAGCATCAATAACCTTTAAGTTAATAAGGAAACCATCTGAGAAAGACAATGTAATTAGATCATAGCAGAGAGGTTCCCATATTTTCAAGGATGACTTGCCATGATATCATCTCAATTACTGTATGGTTTGAAAAGCATACCCGTATGATGGCACTCAGCTGGACATTCATTTAGACATTCACCAGACGTTTAAGAGTCCTTGAGAAATCGGACCCTTACTCTTTTAAGAACTGTCTTTAGCTAAACATCATCCCACGGATGAGGGTACAGAATTTCTTGTTCACTTCCATGTTCGCTCCCTCTCACTTGCTCACTCTCTGCCTATATCAAGGGAAATTCTAGGTAAGATGCTTTCTTGGATTTGAGATCTGCTCTTTCAGGACACAAATTGCACCGAAATTCACAAATCACACCGAATACACTGAAATCAACAAGAGGAAGAGCTTCTAATGCAGGAGGATGCAAAATTCTGAATTGAGACTACTTACACATGTCTTGTATTTATTATTACAATAATATCTGCTAATGAGTTTGTTAACAAAAGGCCTGAAGATATGTAATTATGAAAATAATAAAGCAGATGTTTAATTCCATAATTTATAAGAACTTGTGTGTTTATTAGAGATAGACAGATGTGTGATATATTCTCATTTGTATTAGGAACCAATACAGTTTTAAAGGTAAAAATGTAAACAATGAGTAAAGAAGAGAGGGTGAATTAATAATAGCATGCGATAATGAATGGTGATGCTTTAATTAATGCTAGGCTAGCCTATAGACATCCGATGACAATTTCCATCTGTTATATGAAAGCTGAACCTGGGTTATAGGCTGTAAGGCCAAAATTTTGAAAAGGAACTAGTGATTTCTGGTCATCTTTTTGGATCCTACCAACAGTTGGTAGGAAGAGCACATTATACCTTGCCTGAGGATCACACAACGGTGATTCTGGGACACTTATTCCATCTCCTAACAACCTGTACTCAGGTCCTTTTAAAGGTCTACTCCTCTACTGACAGTCTCCCCAGAAATGGCCCAGACCCAAGCAAGCAAATTCAGACCATTATAAGGGAAGTCTTTTGGCTTTAAAAAATAAATTAACCTCCCCTTTTGATTGACATTCATGCATTCAGTATCCACAGGAATCTGACTTAATGTTTCTATTTGTGTTTCCTCCTTTTGTTGCCTTGCAAAGTTATTAGACTGAAATATCACAAGAACTGGTCCCTTCTCAGTATCACCACCCTTCTGGAGTTTAAATATTGTGAGAGGACCCTGATTCACATCAGCCACAGGTTCTCTCCAGCTTTTCAAAAGCCAATGAAAAACAAATCTACATATATACAAATGCTAGAAGCTGTGCACAAACCCATTTGACTCCCAGTGGTACTCCTTATTCATGTTATCCACTAATAGTCAGCAGACTTCATGCAGATTCACCCATAGCTATGTTTCTAGGGTAAGAAATATTTCACCTGAACATCAGTAACTTAACTTTCCAAAACAAAAATTACAAATATGTATGTGCAAACTATAGTGTGTGAGAGACTGTGTGCAAGTCTATACATTAATGTACACACACATATACACAAAATGGATGCATATGTAACTATACACACACAGAAATACAAGCCGTTAGACTGACTTGCGACCATTTCAACTTCTAAGCTGTTTTCACATACAATGACAACAAGGACCAGAAATCGTTTGCCAGATTACCTTCCACCACATCATGGAGTCTATGTACTAAGAAAGGGTTAAAATAGAGTGAGGGGGAAAGTTATTTCTAAATTATGTAGAACAAATATACTATACAACTCTGAAGACTTTGGGATCTTGAGTGCTGCCAAATCCCCTACCAGTTACTGCATTTTGGCTTGTTCAACCTGAATTTCAGCTGCTCTGATAAACACTCTTTGGAATTGGTGCAGCTCAGAACTACAGGCGGTGTTTGCAGAAATGATGTTTCAGTGGCAGAGGATTAATTATTACTACACACATTTCTCAAGTGTCTCTCTGGGGGCTCTTCAATAAATTTGTCTAGTACATGAAACGCCTCCGAACTCTCCATTTTCTCTCCTGCCCAGCTTGTCAGAACAGTCAGACATCAAGTGATGCTGGTGGACCCTGCCCATCCATGAAGCAAATGCTTGTATGAAGAGGTGGGTTTACAATAGGACTTGGAGGTGGTAAGATTTGGGATCTGACTTGTATGGCAGAGGCTTGATACAAAGCCTTGGTTCCATGGGCACAGCTATACAGCAATGTTATATGTGGAGCTACAACATCTGAAATGACAATGATTTCCAAAACTGCAATGACTGAAGCGGGCAGAGTGAATGGCAAAATTGATTTGAATGTCATTCCACAATTTCAAATTTCAATGAACATTTGTGAATCGGAATAAAAATACTTTGCTATCTAGCTATGCAATTTGTCTTAGCAAACCCATTAATTGCACAGAGTTAGTATATATTAAAAATGTAGATATCCTTGACATTTGGAGAGGGAAATTCATATACAAGAAAAACAGGCAACGATTTTTTTAAATGTTGGGGGGGGGGGGGAGAGGGAGAGAGAATATCCAAAACTTTCATTATTCACTTCTAGTAAAGAGTTTGCTGGAGGTCACTGAGGACCTGTCTATGCTATAGATAGGATTTTCTAAAGCATTCAGCGTTGGCTCAACTTTGATTCCACTGAAGTCAACATAAGTTTTCTGACTGATTTTAGTGGGAGCAAAGTTGTACCAATGTTCTGCAGAGTGTGACTTTCAAAACAGTTCATCTAACCAAAC
Source organism: Emys orbicularis (assembly GCF_028017835.1). Lineage (NCBI taxonomy): Eukaryota > Metazoa > Chordata > Testudines > Emydidae > Emys > Emys orbicularis. Next base: position 28,697,919 of record NC_088696.1, read on the forward strand.
CAGCCAGCAATTGTCTGGCAAAGTCAAGGGTGTCAGTGTTCTAAAGAGGACTGCTAATGCTGATAATACCTCCCCAGGGGAAGGAAAGGTCAGTGTCAAGGCCCCAACCCACTTCCAAACTAGTCAGCAAAGTAAGCTCCACTCCTGGCATGGAGAGTGTTTGAAGAACACTTCATCCTGTCAAAGGATAGCACATCAGCCATGTGCCCCATGCATTCCTGGAGGCTTTTTGCCCAATGGTTATCCAATGCCTCAAGATGCTCCCACTGGACTAAAGGGCACCTCTAGACACAGTTCCTTACTGCAGGCTGCCTTAAAAGGACTGTTTATTCCTTACTGTTAGATCCACAATGTTTACACAGAACTGTAGATGATTTTGAAGCACAAATACATTAAAAACTTGGGCAAGAAGTTTCGGTTGTGGCTTATTAACAATACTGACCTTTTGGTCACATATAATTTGGCATGTAGTGGATGTCTACATTACAATTAAAATCTTGGGCTAAGAAGCTGTTTAATTGTGGTGTTGCTTTCAGGCTTGGGCTGCAGTCTGGTCTGAGGACCTTCCCACCTCGCAGGGTCCTAGAGCCCAGGCCCAAGCCCGAGCCTGAACGTCTGCAGTGCAAATAAACACCCCCCTAGCCCAAGTCAGCTGGCAGGGGCCAGCTGCAAGTTTTTGATTGCAGTGTAGACATACCCATAGAGGACAAGAAAATTGCTGATGAAGGGAACAGTGGAAAATGTCTATCACTTGTAGACCAGTTAGGACAAAACTATCCTGTGTTTAAACAATTCATTAATATGTCTGTTGGTTTTGCAATATATCCAAAAGAGAAATGCTGTGAAATACTTCTGAAATCTGAAGAAAGTGAAGCTCTGTAACAACAGACACTAACCAGGACATTGCTAAGATTGACCAGCTGAGTCCAATATTTCATATTTTTCATACATTTCAGTATTGACTGATGAAAACAGCAAACCAGCTTGAGCAAATAAATAAATAAATAAAATCCTACTTTACTAGGTTTTCACAAAATAAAAGACCAACAGGCTCCCGGACTCAAAAGTAAAATAAATCTATTGCATTAAACTGAAGGGGTTACTGATGGCTAAGTGTTGCGGACAAGGATACAATGCAGTATTAATAATACTTTTTGTCTGTTGACCTCAAAGCTCCTGCCATGCTCATACATTGACAGAAGTAACACATGTCCAACATCAGCAAACAATAGGCTCTGGGTGACAGATTCACCTTCTACACCTGAACAGGTCACTGCAGAAAGAACTGTTTTGACCAGCAAAATACTCAGATGATAGTTAAGAATTCAATATCCTGACCACCATCCTACACCATCTTTGATTTATCAGGTGGCTGGGTTAGTTTATGGTTATTGCTGAAGGACGGGGAAAGGGAGACAAGCCACCACAAGAGTGTGTAGATTTGACCCCCTACTACAGTATTTGTCAAAGATATTAATAAGAATTGGGTGGGAAACAGTGTTCCTGTCCCATGAGAATTTTTGAGATTTAAAAACATAAAACAAAAAAACAACTTTCCCATCCAAAATCAGAATGAAACGTTAAAATCTAGAAAATTTTTGTAAACCAAAAATCCAAGAATGATTGGGTCAATCAAAACATTTCAATAATTTTGAAGCATTTAATTTTAATTTTGATCTCTTAAAATTTTTAAAAAGGGGAAAACTATTACCTTAAATTTCAAAACAAAGAAAATAATTTTGAACCAAAAATCGAACTTCTCCTTTTGAAAGTGTCAAAATAGGACACTGAAAATTTTGAAACGTTTCAAAAAAATTGAATGTGGGAAGTTCACATAAACTGACCCTTTCCTGCGAATAGTTTTGGTCTCAACAGATCAGCATTTTCTGATTAAAAAAAAAAAAACTTTGTCTAAAAATTCCCAACTAGCTCCAGTACTAACCTTTTGTAATTATCACCTCAGGTTATGTGACTGGGGCCAGTCCATGAAGTTCAGAACTTACCAGAACTCTTATGCGCCACATTGTTATTGTTGTGATTCTCATCTTCCTTTCTGTAGTGATCATTCAGTTACATGGATGACACTTACAAAAGCCAGTTCCCATTGGTGATGCTTTTGCTTCTACTGATCAGTGAAGTTTTCAGTTTAGGGATCAGATGGGAAAATGATTTCTTTGCTTTGATTGCTTTAAAGTTTAGAAATAATTTCTTTCTTGTATGAGAGGCCCCTCAGCTGCAGGTAAAATAATGTTACAGCTTTTGGGCATGCCAGCCAGACCTTTCTTGGCACTGAAAGGTCCAGCAGGGTTTGCTCTAACCTGGCAAGATTGCTTTTGTATCCACATGGTCTGATTTGGTAGTCTAAGGTTTTATGGATCCTCAACACAGCAATCATTTAGATGAAATAATTCTAAAGCGATCTGTCCAAATTAATACTATGAAATAATTCCACTGCATATTGAAACTAAACATTATCTTCAGATAAACCTTAAACGAGTCAGGTTTGCTTTAGCAAAATGAGACTTAGTAAAGCTGTAAAATGCATTTTATCCTATCAAAAATAACTGACATTATATAACCATAACCTCTTCCCTTGACAAATATGCTTCTGAAAGGCAGTGAAACATCCATAATTATAGGCTGAAAAACACTAAAAATATACTCTGTACCACACACATGCAGCATAACAGCTTGACTTCATAACACTTAAATGCAATATTTCCCTGCGTAGTATTATATTAATACGCTAAAGAACAGTCAGCCAAAAAAAAGAGCTGAGGAGCTGCAAAGCGATTTCAGAAATTGGAAAAAAAAAAAAAAAAAGTGATTTCAAATGTTTGGTAAGCATTAACTTGCTCACTGCGCCCTATCAAAAACAGCTGCTAGTCCCTAATTCTAACCCCATTCCTTTCAAAATTACAAGGCCTTGAGATCATATTAATGAGAAATAAATACAGTCATTGAAAGAGTTGTTAATTATAAAGGAAACCAGCTCCCACCAAATCCTCCTCTTGTTCCTTTAGTAGAACAGGCTGATGTAATGATCTACAGAATCTAAACACCAAAGCATTTCCCAGCAAGATGCTCACCTGCTGGTGCTGTGCTAATTGGCAATACACATATAGAACATGGCACAGTGTGGGTCTGTCCCACTCAGCAACTGATCCACAGAGGATCTTGCTGAGTCTGTTCCAGCTCCAGTTTTATGCACTTGGTCCTTTAGCTCAAAGGAATGGAAGTCTGGGCTTTGGAGCTTGAATGGTTCAGGTCCAATCTGTGATGCTCACTTAACCAGAGGTGTTGTTCCATGTAAGAAAGGCCCTGGAAGGGTTAAGCTTTCCCTGTCACAAACATGGCTTCCATGGCCCCTGAGTTTGTTTCTGATTAGTGCCACTTGTTGCAGAGCAAATTAAACAGACTATTGAGACGGAGGCAAAATATAGACGTGATGCTTAGTACACCAGTTATTTATGATCTGTACTGCAACAGTGCCTAGAGGACCTAGCCAATGTCAGGGCTCCAGTATGCTAGGCACCGTACAAACACCTAGCAAGAGCCCCAAAGAGCTTACTATCAAAACATAGCCCTATGCCTTAATTTCTGGACATTTCTCCAATTGCAAGCAATAGATTTGACTGAGATTTTGGGTCCTGTGAATCGAAGCAATCATGAACTACCTTGCTGCTAGACTCATGGGACCAGTTCCACTCCAGCTGCTGGTTACACCTTTTCACCAGCTGATCCCTCCACAACCCAGAGGAATCATCCTCAGAAAGTGCTGTAAACACTTGCCCCTACCTGAGGTTCACATGAGTAGGGAAAAGTAGATAAATTCAAGTAGAAGCTCCATCCGAACCATACCAGTGTAGCTGTTCTGACCAAGTCTCTCCTCAGCCAGCTTTCTGCTGCTGCAGCCTTCCACATGGCAGACTTCACCTTGAAAGGCCCTGAAACTATTTCACTGAATCCCTATGATAGAGGGAACTCACAAGCTCCCCTATGAAAGAACTGTGTTTTGATTTTCTCTAGGACAGCATGAGAAGTGTGTCAAAACAAGGCGCACATACCTTCATGTGATCCCCATTTTGGAGACAGAGAAACTGAGATGGAGAGGTAAAGATCAAAATTTTCAGAAGTATCCCCTCATTTTGGATGCCTAACTTGAGATATCTAGGACTTTAAGATTTTCAGAGGTGTTGAATATCCAACGATTGAACAAACTGAAAATCAGGTCCTAGAGATTCCAAGTTTGGACATCCAAAAATAAGTGGACAATTTTGGAAGAAAAAAAAAACATTGGCCAAAGATGTAATCATTGTCAAGAGCAGGATTAGAAGTTAAGACTTCTCTGCCTCTAGCGTTGTGCTCAGACTGCTATACTCTAATACGCCTCTCTCTCGCTCTCTTATTTTGCTGCAGAACCCTGACTATACTAATATGTCACAGAGAGGCTCCAAGAAAGCAGGGTATCAGGAATTCCAACAAGGTGGAAGCCTTTTAAATGCTGCAGCATCACTCCCCTAAACACCAGTTAAAGGGCTTCTGTAATACCAGGACTTGCATCAAAAACAGCCACCTGCAAATTGCTAGGACTAACCAATGACAGTCCACAATGACATAGTGCTGCTCCTTCCAGCCAATCACCTCTCGGTAGGACTGTAACCCTTTACAATCAGAAAACGACGTCACTTACCAAATAAACCAAGGGGAAAAGAGACTTAAAGTTACCTTTTCTCCCAATAGCAGTGATTGTTCTAGATCAGGGCTCTAGCCGCAATGGTTTATGGGAAAGATAGGGCTTGCCACAGTTGTCCTATGAATAGCTAGAGGAATTCAGACTCCAGAGCTGTCAAAAACATCCACCAGCACTAAAGTCACTTACAACTAGAACGGGGTGAAATTTTATACAACAAATAGTAAATTTGCCAAAAAAATACATTTTGGGAGGCATCAAAATTATTCGCAAATTAAGGTCCAATTTGGCCAAAAAGTTCAAAAATTTGAGACAGTTCATTTCAGCAATTTCTAAATGAAAGGTTTCATTTTGAAATGCTTTGGTTTAGCAATTTCAAAAGGAAACAGTTTGACTTTTCATTTCAAAATGGTGCTTTATTTTGAATTTTAGCTAATTTTTTTTTTAAAGGGTGCAACACACACACACACAAAAAACGTGGTATGGCCAATTTCACAAACTCACGTGAAAAATTCTATACTGCCTGGAACACAGACTCGTATGGGGTTTTTTAATTAAATATTTATTTTGCACACTAAGAGCATGAATACACACACAGGAAATGCTGTTAAATTGTCCATTTTGAAATATGTTCTAAGGTACGAAAGTTCCCCCATGACCCTTTTCAAAAGTTCACCCATTATGAAAAATACACAGAGAAAAACCATCATGTGAACATAAAAATTTTGGTGGCACCAAACACTGTTGACAAATTACATTGGGTCAGATTTGTCTTTGGCATAACAAAAATGTCAGTTACATCAAGCATAAATTTGACATAATGAGCAAAAACTGCTCCTTTTCAAGATCCTTGTCTTGAAATAATAAAATTGCTTCCATCACAACTCATTCAGGAGTTCTTTTTGGCAATTTCTGTTAGAAAAACAGTTAAGATTGTAATATAAATTTATAAAACTATTTTTTCCAGTAATAATTCAAGTGAAATTATATATATTTAGGAACTATTTTAAAAAAATCTCACTCTCTTGGCCAACTTTCCCTCTTCCAGACATCATATAAAGTTTGGCTAATCAGCCAACCAATGCCACACACTTCTAAAAATCCTGGAACACTAGTCTCTTGCCATAATTCATTTCACGTTCCCCTTAGAAAGGCCACAAACGCAGAGGTATGAATGGCTACAGCTGCTTCTAACACACAAGCATGGCCTGATACTGTGGTGCTCACTCAGGCAAACCTCCTATTGACTTCACTGCGAGTTTTGCATTATTATGGACTGCAGGTTCGGGCACAACAAACTTAGTTTTATTCAATATTCCTTCCCAATAGGTCCCGAAGTAGTGTCCACTTGTTCTGCCTAAAAGGGGGGCAAATGAATTAATCCCAACTATACTTTGAGCCAGATCCTGAAGTTTTTACTCCAGCCACACATGCACAGCTTGCAATGGCAGTGCTGTCTGAGTCAAGACTAAGTGAGCAGGGCCGGCTCTAGGTTTTTTGCCGCCCCAAGCAAAACAATTTTTGGCTGCCCCTGACCCCAGCCCTGGGCTCCCCCCCTCAGCCCCCTGCCGCCCCAGCCCTGGTCTCTCTCCCCCCCCCACCCGCACCCCCTGTTGCCGCCCCAGCCCTGGGCTCCCCCACCCCCCGCACCCTCCTGCCGCCCCAGCCCTGGGCTCCCCCCCCCCACACACACACACCCTGCCACCCCAGCCCTGGGCTCCCCCCCCACACACACACACCCTGCCACCCCAGCCCTAGGCTCCCCCCCCCCACACCCCCTGCCACCCTAGCTCTGGGCCTCCCCCCCACCCTGCACCCTCCTTCCGCCCCAGCCCTGGGTCACTGGTAACTCGCTCCCAGGGCGGGTCATTCAGCAGGAATTTTGGATGTGCACAGAACACAGACAGGATTGGTTCCCATATGGTTACAGAACTGCAGTAAAGTGGAACAATTTTCAGCTTGTGTGATTGGAGGATATCTGGATGCATATTATAAGACTGTCCTACATAAATGAGGAAAAGTTGAGGTGCCTTTATTATTCTTTTGTTCCACTCTTCGTTTCTATGGGGAATTTGCCAATGCAATATCACTGTCTTCCTTTTAAACAAATAAAACTAAAAAATAAAAAGGCAATGGCTGTTGAAAATAGCAATTCCAGTCCTAATAACCACTGGGAAGCATTTCTTGCTCAATTTTAGTCTACTTTTTCTACAGCAAGTTACAGTGGATCAGTATATGTGATTTGGGAGAAATGACGTAACAGCTGCCCAAATTGAGCTTGAGCACTCCTGAATTTTGAGATGTTCAAATCTGGAAGGCAGGTGCTAGATTCCCTTTCTGAATATTAGCTAAATCTGGAAAGGAAAAGTCAATTTCTGCTTCCATGGCTCAGGAGTGGAACTCCTCCTACGTGCCTGGTACTGTCTCTAAAGCTGCCCAGGTCCTCTAGTAGAGCCTCCCCTCCCTTACTTTTTATTTTAAATTCTAGTGGGATCCACGTACCTCCCTTGCTAGGCTTCAGATAGAGAGGGGCACTGTCCATTCATTCCACCCAATTCCTTCTTTGAGGGCTGCAAGGTGAGGTCACACCAGTATCCCTAATCCAGGCTGGGGATGTCTTCTGAAGGGGACATCTGGGCCAAAGCCTACTCCTTGGGCATACTTGTTCCCCATTCCCAGGGCCACCCTGTTCTAGCAGTGAGCTCTACATTCACAACAAGTGCATGGGGTCTCAGCTTCCCCACTCCCTCCCCCTCCCTTTCCTGTTGATAGCAGTCAAGGGAATGCTGGGAAATGTAGTTCTTTCCCTGCTCCAGGGCTGACTCTATAGGCAGGGAGCTAACCAAGGAACTACAGCTCCCAGGGCCCCCTGTTGGTTCTCAGCTCCCATGCTGGCCTGCTGCTGCCCCTGCAAATGTGCTGCCCCAAGCACCTGCTTGCTTTGCTGGTGCCTAGAGCCACCCCTGTAAGTGAGGACTGGTTTCTTATTCTTTAAGGCCTGATTTTTAAAAGCTGGTGTCGCTTTTGGTGCCCACAATCATCTAAAGGCGCAAGCAGTCACTTGGGTGTTTGATATGCAGAACAATTGGGTCCCAATGATAGTAACCATGCCTGCTTTTATTTGCACCTGCAATCCTGATGGGGTTGCCAACTGTCTAATCACACAAACCCAAACACCCTTGCCCCGCCCTATCCCTTACCCAAGGCCCCACCCAGCTCACTCCATCCCCCCTTCCTCCATTGCTTGCTCTCCCCCCACCCTCACATAATTTCACCAGGCTGGGGCAGGGGGCTGGCACGTGGGCTCTGGGCTGGGGCTGTGGGGTTCGGAGTGTGGGAGGGGGCTCCGGACTGAGCCTGGGGCAGGGGGTTTGGGTGCAGGAGGGTGTGCAGGGTGCAAGCTCTGAGAGGGAGTTTGGGTGCTGGAGGGGGCTCAGGGCTGGGGCAGGAGGTTGGGGTGCGGGAGGGGGTGAGGGCTCCAGCCCAGCGGTGCTTACCTTGGGCAGCTTCCGGTCAGCGGCGCGCGAGGTTAAGGCATGTGCTGCTCCTGGAAGCAGCTGGCATGTTCCTGCGGGGGCCAGAGGTCTCTGCGCGCTGCCCAGGCCCTTAGCACCAACTCCACAGCTCCCATTGGCTGGGAACTGTGACCAATGGGAGCTGTGGGGGTGGTGCCTGACATAGCCCTGCTGTGCCACCAACCGGGAGCCGCCTGAGGTAAGCGGGGTCAGGGGGCTCCATGCGCTGCCCCCTCTGTGCACCGCTCCCGGAAGCAGCCAGCATGTCCCTGCGGCCCTGGGGGCAGGGGACTCCACATGCTGCCCCGCCTACAGGCACCACCCCCTCAGCTCCCATTGGCCGCAGTTCCCAGCCAATGGGAGTTGTGAAGTTGGCACTTGGGGCGCAGGCAGCTCACAGAGACCCCTGCCCCTCCCCCCCCCCCCCCCCCCCAGGGACCACAAGAACATGCTGGCTACTTCCAGGAGCGCTGTGGGGCCAGGGCAGGCAGGAAGCCTGCCTTAGCCTGCTGTGCCGTCAGACTTTTAGCGGCCTAAAAACTCCCAGTTTGGCTTCAGTAGCCTCCGGGAGATAGAGCCTGATTCAGGGAGACTCCCGGCGAAACCAGGAGTGTTGGCAACTCTAAATCCTCAAGGACATTTTCAGAGATTCAGGGATTCTAAGGCCAGCAGGGACCATTGTGATGATCTAGTCTGACCTCCTGTATAACACAGGCCATAGAAATTCCCCAAGATGATTCCTAGAGCAGATCTTTTCAGAAAAATCATCCAATCTTGCTTTACAAATTACCAGTGATGGAAAATCCATCACGACCCTTGGTAAATTTTTCCAATGGTTAATTACTCTCACCTTTAAAAATATATGCCTTGTTTCCACTCTGAATTTGTCTAGTTTTAAATTCCAACCATTGGATAGTGTTATACCTTTCTCTGCCAGACTGAGGATCCCAGTATTATTCCCCACATAGATATTAACAGACTCATCAAGTCACCCCTTAACCTTCTCTTTAGTCTAACATATAGATTGAGCTCTTTGAGTCTATCACTATAAGGCAGGTTTTCTCATCCTTTAATCATTCTCATGCGTCGTCTCGGAACCATCTCCCTTTATCAACATCCTTCTTGAATTCTGGGCAGTAAAAGTGGACACAGTATTCCAGCAGTGGTCACCCCAGTGCCAAATACAAGAGGTAAAATAACCTCTATACTCCTATTTGAGATTCTTCTATTTATATATTTCAAGATTGAATTAGCTGTTTTAGCCACAGCCTCACACTGGGACCTCATGTTCAGCTTGTTATCCACCATGACCACCAAATCTTTTTCAGAGCCACTGCTTCCCAGGGTAGAATCCTGCATTGTGCAAGTATGGCCTACATTCTTTGTTCCTAGATTTATACATTTACACTTAGCTGTATTAAAATGCTAATTGTTTGCTTCCTCCCAGTTTACTAAGCAATCCAGATCATGCTGAATCAGTGAACTGTCCTCTTCATTATTTACCACGCCCCCAATTTGTGTGTCACCTGCCAACTTTCCCAGTGATGATTTTATGTTTTCTTCCAGGTCATTGATAAAAGTGTTAAATAACATAGGGCCAAGAACCAATCTTTGTGGGACCCCCCTAAATGAGAATTACATTTTGAGACCCGGTTTTAATCCATTTAATATGTGCTATATTAATTTTATATCATTCTAGTTTTTTTAATCCAAATGCTGTGTGGTACCATCTCAAAACACCTTACAGAAGTCTAAGTACACTATGTCAACACCGTTACCTTTATCTGTACCTGTAATCTTATCAAAAATAGATATCAAGTTATTCCGAGGCCTCAATTTTGCAAGCTATTGAAGACTGACAGACAAGAGTGGTTTTTTGGCAGTCTGGAAGCCATAACTCCTCAGCTTTGCTCCACATTCTCATACCAATACTGCTCACAATAGAGCACCTTTACTAGGAAAACATCCTTAACCATTTGTCCCTCTTTGTACTCTCCTCGGATATTTAACTGCATTCCTGGCAGTACTTGGAATATGGCTGAGAGCAGACTGGCTGCCACTTAGCCTATATAAACTCAGTTTGGCGCTAGCGTATAATTATATGCTCTGTAAAGCACTTCAAGATGTCTGATAGCTAGAAAAGTATTGTAAGAAATGGAAGTTAACATCGTCTGTAATTTGCAAACTTCACAACTGGGAATCTAAGCAATTAACAGATGTCTGCACTGCAGTTTCTTAAAAAAAAACAAAAACCCACAACCCACACAGAACACAATCAATCAATAAGAAAAGTGAAAATCATGAAGGCTTTAAGTGCAAAATCAGATCTTATCTACTATTAAAAACTGGCATCATCATCCTAGAGTAAAAACTTACTGTACTCAACACAGTACTTCCTCCTTAAAACTGTCACCACTCTCAAAGTTGTTTCTCCAGCTGGCTCTTTCAGTTGATGAAGTTCAAGTAGCTATGCCACTTTTCATAGCATTGGGGACACTCACCTGGAGGCTGCACCTGAACAGTGCAGATCTCACTAACTGAGCTGACAGAACAATGTACAGTAAAGACTCTTTTTGTAGTTGGAAGCAGTGGGGTTCTAAAGACTCAGAAGTGTTCAGGAAGACAACAGCAGGCTGAATGGCTGCCCTATATTTTTTTATACTCCTCTTTGAGATAGGGATGTGCCAGGCTCTCGGCAAATTCCCATTTTGGGAATGAATTATTTGACAAACTAATCAGCACCTTATTGCTGCCTCAAGGCAGAGGGATGTTCAAACAAATTAGCTAGGAAACAACCTACAACATGGCATGGCAAGAAGTGGTTTAACTAATCTGAAGGTAAAAGATAAATAAAGCTCATGGTGTAATGATTTACTAGAACAGCTGAATGGCCTTCTATTAATGAGATTGGGGGACATATGTCCACCTAGGTTACCCATGAAGGTAACTCTTGCATCTACATGTATTCAAACAAAAGTCATTTCATCTTAATTGGATCTCCTGGAGTACTCAAATCCCATTTTACATAATGTGTTTACCTCTCCTGATGGAGACAATGCTCCGTGAAATCACTATCCCAGTATATCAACTTTTTGGCTGCCCCACTCCTGGTATCAAGTATCAGAGGGGTAGCCGTGTTAGTCTGAATCTGTAAAAAGCAACAGAGGGTCCTGTGGCACCTTTAAGACTAACAGAAGTATTGGAGCATAAGCTTTCGTGGGTGAATGCCCACTTCATCAGACGCGTCTGATGAAGTGGGCATTCACCCACGAAAGCTTATGCTCCAATACTTCTGTTAGTCTTAAAGGTGTCACAGGACCCTCTGCCACTCCTGGTAAATAGTCTAACATGAACTACTGTACAATAACTTGGATTGTTGTTGATCCATAGCATTGTTATAAACTTTTTGGCAAAATATGCTCGAATCAGATTCAGTAAAATGTGGGGGAACGGCATAACTTCTCAGTTGGAACACTGTTCCCAAGAATGATGAAAAATTACTTCCCATCTATCCAGAATTAGCATCATGACTATATACAAACATCACGTTCTTTTAACTCATTCCCCCCCCCCTTCCTCCTCCTCTCCTCCCAGCTCCTTTACTGAAAAATCCCATCAACATTCCAGGGCTGCTTGGCGCAGGACATTTTCTATGGAAATTTGGACCAACTACAACTGAATACATACAAAGGACTTTCAAAGGTCAGAGCTAGGCCTCATCATACTCAGGCTCAGTCCTGTGAGGTGTGAGCACCCTCAACACTATGAAAGTAGTGGGAATTGTGGATACTTGCAGAGTTGGACATCTAGGGTAAAACCCCAACTCCTGTGACGTTCATGGCAAGACTTCCACTGACTTCAGCAGAGCCAGGATTTCAATGCTGGACTCCAAGACCAAAATTTCTAAAAACCAGAACTTAAAGTTCGGGTGTTAGATCCATATTCAGCCTCCTAAATAAGTTTCTGCTAGGTGTTCAGTATTTTTGAAAATTAGACCATTTATTTGAGAGCCTGGGGTTTTCAATGGTCCCTAAAGGAGCTAAGTTCCCAAATCCTATTAAGAGTCAATGAAAGTTGGGCACAGGCATCTAACTTCCTTGAACACCTTGGAAAATCTCACCCTTAATTATAGATTCAGGAGCCTAACTTTAAGGCTCGGATGTTTGATAATCTTGGGCCAAGTTGTTTTGGTCATGTGCTTTTACATCAGACCTGACCCTGTAACTGTCTCTGTATCAAAGTGATAGATTTTAAAGTCCAGAAGGGCCAATGATGACTGACTATCTACTCTGACCTCCTTCATAAACCCGTATCAAATTATTGTACTGCATCATGGCTTCCATTAAAAACTTACCCCAAAAGAAATGAAAAGTACTAAACATTTCTGCATAAAGCCACATGAAGACTTACAGTAGCCTTGGTTGTAGGACTGATCCTGTTCTGCAGAATGCCACTTAGATGACGTCTTCTGTTGGTAAGCTATTTTTTTTAATTGGTCGGTATATTGGGCAAAGAAAAATGCAGAGAACTGACATTTAATTTCATTGAGACATTTTTAAATTTAACCATTAAATTAGTAGTTTTGCTTAAAAATGATTAATGCATATAAATCTATATGGCAAGTTATAGATTACCAATTGTGTATCCCATAGGTAAGAACAAAAGAAAATTCATTATTACATTTCATTCATCAAACATTTAATAAGAATGTCATTACTTAATCCTCTCTGCCTTATGACTATGAACAATAGGCTACTTCCTTGGCCTTCTGTTTGACCTAAGACCAAAAAATAAATGCATAGCTTCTGTGACAAATTACTCTTTTTTTATAATTGCCTAATGAAATGGAAAACAAAAAAAAATACTTGATAGTCCATAAAGGCTAAAAATATATCAGTGATAACAACATTTAGCTTTTACTAAAAAGTTGCTGTTTTTTATGGAAATATTCAAGTCTCCACTCCATTTCATACAATTACTCCAAAAATAACACCCTTAGAGAGATGAACCAAAGGGCACAGGAATATCATCACGGAATAACTGTGACTTTGCTGATGCATTCATCCATATGATTTATACAGATGACAATGTTTCTTTTTTAAAAAATAAAACATTAAATACCTGCAATGATATACCATGACATCTTACCCATCCAAAGACAATTTTATTTCAGTTTAAAAAACAAACAAAACAAAACTCACTGTAGGTTTATTCACAAAGTCTGATTTTGATTCTCCATAATAAATTCTGTTCAAAAAGGACCCCAGAATGGACTCTCCAGCTTTGTCTTCACTGCAAAGAAAGAGATGTAGTTTTTTTTAATATTGAGATAGCTATCTCAATTAAAAACTCTAGAGGAGAGCACAGGTGAATTTTAGTTTGAGGTCAACCCTATACCTTCCTCCCACCCCTACCCACTGCAACCTGGGGCTTACTTCGACTAGTTGCATCAAGATAACATTTATCTCTGCCTTGTCTCCACTAGGTATCTTTATGTAAAATCCTATCTCAAATTAGCTATCTTGATGTTCAAACAAAGAAAAACACTTTTTTTTTGCAGAGAAGACATAGCCTCTATTATCAAAATCCAGGTCCCAATTTTACTTCATTTTTAAACACTTTTCCATCCATTTTAGCATCACAACTATGCCCATTTCTTCTGGATGAAGAATCCACCACGCGCTCTCTCACACCAACCGTGTTTTTAAAGCTTTTTACCTAACACTTTTGATCGAACTACCTGCTTTTTTAAAAAGCTGTTCATTCCTGTAACACTTTTTAAAGCATATGAGCTCTTGAGGATCAACGGTCAGAAAGGAACACGTTTTAAAAGCAAAATTTCAAAGTGCTGTTTACAAATTGCTAGCCAGGAAATAATACAGACTTCTCAAATTACTGAGAGTCACCAGCAAAGATTCAATGGGCCCTTTAAAAACACAAGCACACACTGCAAGGACACACTTCTTCTGCAACGTGGAACCTCTACATTTGCGTCAGACAAAAAGTTTCCTGGAATATTTTGTGCGATTAAAGGGAGTGCCAACAACCATCAGCTTTAACAAAGCATGATGGGTTTTCCTCCGCAAATTATAATAAAGACAGTGGTACCATAATGTCCATAATAGTTTGAAGCAATAGTTCAACAACTTAGATGGAGGTTGTATCTCATGAGCAAGCCCAAAGGAAGAGCAACTGACAAACTTACAGTGACTGATGCACCCAACTATAGAGGTCTTAGCTGGCACATATTACTTACTGACAACATAGTCCGACAGCTTTTCTAAGTGCAATGCAATTACCAAAATTATACTTATGGTAGACAAAATACTGAGTACCTGCTTCTATTTACAAGAAGTAACCTAACCTTCTTTAACTTACCAAATATGTGTAGGCTTCAAGCATCTCACTTGACCCATGAGGTTTGCATGATTAGCATCTTATTAAAGAACATGGCACTCAGTCCTGCCAATCAAGCGGGACTGCTCCCTTACGTGCTCTGCTGGACTGGGGGTGAGATTGCCAAACACCTTGCAGCATTACAGCTCGGTTAAATTTTTTCTTTTATTTCAGCTTCAAATATATCTGAAAATAACTAATGGTGTTTGTTTAGAAATTACAGATTCCTTTACTAGATAGATAGATATCTTTCTATATACAGATGCAGATTCCAATCTGTATTGGAATCAGGGTGTAATGGGGTACCACTCACCGCAAGGGCACCTCTTTCTGAATGCTCTGGGGATTAGCTCCTTCCATGTGCAATTCCCACTTCTACTGCTCGTTCACGTGCCCTGCCACCTCTCCCTCTCCATGACTCAGGGTACTCTCTCTTCATGGCTTGGCCCTCCGGCCAGGTCACTATAATGCCCCCCTTCCGGGGAACCAAAGTCCTATTGGATAACTGTCCCAGGCAGTCTTCTGTTCCACTGCCCTGTCTGCACTGCTTCCCCAGTGACTGGTGGGGGAACCCAGGCCTGCCCGCTACTCCAGGTTCCAGGTGGGGACCCTATATCTGGCAAGTGGTCTGCTTTTTCCCAGACCCGGTTGTTATTTCCCTGGACACCTTCCTCCATCTTCTGGTTCCCTGGTTCTGGGTTTACCAGCTCAAACTTCCTCATCCCAGGGAGTAATTGCAGACTGCTTAATTCCATAATCCTACACAGCCCCTCCTTTCTCACAGGGAGTGACTGCAGACTACTTCCCGTGCAGCCTCTTTCTGCTGCTGACAACTTCCTGGCATTATACCAGCCCTGCCTGTTCCTTCACAGCTGGGCTCCATCATCCACCAGTCTTTCAATTCCTGCCTCTCCTCCAGGAGCAGTCTATCAGATTAATTAACCTAATTTTACCTGCTCTGCCTCAGGTGGGGTGGACACCCCATCACACAGGGATTGTGTTTTCTTTTATGCTAGGCAAGCATCTGGCCATTTTGAGCTACTAATAAACAATAGTAAAATCATTTTAAACCTGGGCTGCCTACAATGCTTATCCTGTGGACGTTACTGGTATGCTGTTTTCATGACAATCAAAAAAATTCAACTTCAGGACTTTTAAGGCAAACATTTTCTCTTTAGCAGACAGTTTCTGGTAAAAGATCAGTGCAGACCATGCTAGAACTTTTAACCACATCTGAAAATTTACATTTGATTAATATGTATCACTTCCTCCAGCAAACTATAATTAAATTAAGTGTCAAAGTGTGAAAAAGTTACTTTCTTAAATTAACAATTTTACACACACTTCATTTATGGCTTTCACATGATTTTTGCTCAATTTGCTTGAAAAAAGTTTTATTCTTATTATTATTTATAGCTCTATTTTTGCAAACATATTCCAGCCTTATTTGGAAATATCTCAGCCTTATTTTATATACATATACCAACAGCTTGCACTCTGCAGACAGACTAGTGTCTGTGAGGAAGCACAAAACCCAAAAAAGCTATTTAGTGTCAACCTGGCTTATGTTAATACAAAGTTTCAAGAGTAGTTATTAGTTTGATTTAATGTAGTATCTCCACCAAAATCCATCAGAGAAGTTACAAAAAGATTAGGTGAGTTTATTCTCTTGATGTGCACATGTAACTTCCTATAGTATTAACTAGAGTTAAGGACACACGCTGGTAGCAGACAGATCTTTGGCATCACATCAGAAGAGGTAACAGAGAGGGCAAGTATAAGATTTACAACAATCTGTTCAAAAAACAAACAAAAATAACTCTCTTCCTGTTTTTTAGGATCTATGAAAATTATGCACCTGATCTTGTACTGCTGAAATTAATAGCAAAGATTCCCACTGATTTCACAGGTCCTTTGTTCTGATGGGTCCAGAAATCTTTAAAAGCTATCTGAAGGCTTACTATGGAATACAAGGAAAGCTCTTTTCTGTAGATAAGTCTTTAGTTTTCAAAAGAGATGGACCCACGTCACAAAGCTTAGATGCAGAGCTGGACGTCACCTAAATGTGGGTGTATTTCACTTCATCGCTGATTTATAGAGCTATCAATCCAGCAATAAATACACTGAAAAAGCATAAGCAAAAAAAATTGTCAGCACTTATTTCCACCACCCCCAACAAGGAAGCCAGCGTATCATCAGTGGAACTTTACTCCTCTGCTATTGATGAACCTAACCATGAAAGATAATAACTAAAGAGATTTTTATTTTGAAATAAAGAGCTAAATAATGTTAAAACCATAGAGGGATTTCCCCATCCATTTGTTGGAACCTTCCTCCTCTTTCAGACCTTGAATGAAACCCAAGATATTCAACAGTACTTTAAAATAGAGACTTTAAATTGCCTTCAAGTTATTAAAAGACAGATTGCACTGGGGCAAAGGTGACCCATGACTACAGCAGTTAATGTTAGATTTTAATAGTTTTCCATATTTAATTTTAAAAGATGTAATGCAGACCAAACCAAAGTAAGAGTCTTCCAAACAGATTTTTCCCACAAAGGCACACTTTTGCAAACCTTCAAGTAGACACTGCAATTGAGTAGCAAGTAACTTGAACTTTGCATTGAACATATCGAAGAGGTGAGAGAAGGCATTTTCATGCTTCAGTAGTAAAGTTACCATTAATACAAAGCAAAGACTATTTTTAGCATGCCCTCACGGAGGAGAAACTTGGAAATTAAAAAGGAAAATACAAGTAAGTGGCTTATATCACGTTGCTCTACTGAGCACAAGTGCCTGGTCTTTTATCTAGGTAAATTAAGACCAAGTGCATGATGCAAAAAACGTTTCTTTTGTGGTCAGCCCCCATCCATGCTCTGTTATACCAATCTGCTGTCTGTGAGACTAGTGAGAACGTAATGTTTCCTTCATTAGGATTCTTCCAGTCAGCTCAGAGCTGGAATGAGTCACCTTTGGAAAGGCAAGAGCAAAGGAGTGTTCACTACAACCTTCAAATCAGGAATTACAATATTGGCCACAGCAGATCGTTTCTTTACCCAAGCATCACTCTTATGTTTTCCAGAATTTAGTGGAATAAAGGAATTCTAATAAAGGTTCAGGATAAAGAACATGGTGCCAAAAATTCCTTATTGGAAAAAAAAAAGTTGGTTACACAAGTTCTTCTTTGTAACAGAAGAAAAATCTGTGAGGTGCAACAGCAGATTTGCCTCAAAAAATAGCAGAAAGACTCCCTTCGAGGCTGTGACCAGGATTATTTTCCATGAAGGAGCGTAGTAGTTGAACAACTAGTGGTCTGAACCCTGACGAGCTCTTTGGCCTCAAAGATTAAAATGAGATACCTTAAAGCTCTGAGGGAGGAGGGAGAATCCCATATTGCCAGAAGCAGCAGGAGGAAGCCATTACTGTTACTTATACAATCTATTCTTGCTGAGACTGTTGCCCAATATAGTTTACAAAATTTCAGTTGGAAATGCATTAGCGGCTGAACAGTGAGCAGCTTCTAAGGGGTAAATAGAAAAAATAAATTAAAAACCTAGCTTCGATGCTTCAAATGTTATTGAACGTCTGCTGCAATCCCCGCAGTCAGCAGTCTATAACCTTTTAAAGTCCAAAGAAACCTTTTCTTAAATGTGCAGATTTCATTTGATTTTGGTTTAAGAAACTTTTTATGGATTCAGTTCAAATGAAGCAGATGACAATTAGTTCAAATACAAAAGCATCCTTCCACACTTACAGAATGGGAAGATAAAGGATAAAAAGGACAAATTATATATATAATATATATATATAAAGTGCAATTTCCAGGCTGCTTTTTATTTGGTAATGAAACAGATTCCCTGCTAGTTGCATAGTACTCTCAAATGCTTACTCAAACTTTTTCATTGTTTCAGAATGTTTAATAGCCATATAAAATTATTCAGTCTATTTCCGCATGAACGCATTTGTGTTCTTTACATTTTAAAATAATGAAAAGAATAGAATGCACTAAAAAGGACTGGAACAATGCTTTCCCTTCATTCGTTGTAAGTGGACCTCTTCCCCCTTTTCCCTCCTAATTTAATTTTTACTGAAGGTTCTTCTGCACCATGAGAGAGACACTAAAGGCCCA
Source organism: Emys orbicularis (assembly GCF_028017835.1). NCBI lineage: Eukaryota > Metazoa > Chordata > Testudines > Emydidae > Emys > Emys orbicularis. The sequence goes on from NC_088696.1 coordinate 28,716,651, forward strand.
AGCAGCGTCATATTGCACAGATACCAGCAAGAGGGTATGAGAATTGGGAAACTCTTCAAGGTTGATCTCAGAATGTTTGCTCAAGAAGAACGGAAGTCAGAAAAGAAGGAAGGTGTGCAGCCTCCCAACTCTGCTGACCTGGGAGATCCACAGTGCATGCAACTGCCTCCAGTCCTGCAGAGCACCGCTGGTCCCACAGTCTGCCCCCACTCTCCCCCTTGGCACAGTGGACAGGCAAGAGCCAGCAGCCACCTTGTGCCTGAGCACAGCAAATTTCTCTGAGGTGGGTGTAGATGCTGCTTCAGACAGGATTAACATAGGAATAAGTATCTGCTCTCTCTGGAGCCTGGAACCTTCCGTTTGCCGAATCCCTATGGAGCTTGATTCCCCTCAGAGAAGGGAAGCAGCAATGTTATGTAAGTGATAGTTTTGCTCTTCTAGCCTTACTGTATTGACCCTGGAGATCGGCCACAGCAGCATCCCTTGTACTCCCGGAATGCTTTACATGTGTTTGCATACTATCTACGGTTCTAGTTAAGAATTATACGCTCATGAAAGGTGCCAGACTGACAGCCCTGAACACTTCTATTGATGAACCGATCGGGCAGCTTATGGCGGAGAGCAGTGCAAACTTTCCCACAGCGTCCTGATCGTACGCCTCAACCCTGTTCTGCTTTTCAAGGTGTCCCACTTCTGTTCAGTTTTCCATATTCAGTCCATTCCTGGCCTTACAGACTGTTAACAAGGGTCCCAATTAGTGACAGTGGGGAAAGTGATTTTTTTTTTAAAATGCATCTGTAATTGTACTTGGGAGAGCAACCCATTTCATAGAGAACAGCTACCATCCTATGTGGTAGTGACTACCAGTCACTTCTGATTTGGGCCAGATTTTGAACCAGCAACCTACAGGCTGCTGAGGATGTAAAGTCTCTGCAACTTATTACCAAACTGCTAAATCTTTTAGGCCCTTACATGCTACTGAAATCAAAGTTAAGTATTACATTAATACATGTGTAGGATACAAGACATGTAATTAGACTGTTGGTTGTCTATTATAATAGAAACTGGCCATATTTACTATGAGATCATGTGATTTTTTTTTGTTATTCCTGATATTCCAGATCATCATATTTCTTTCCAAGTCTTCTATTCTCCATCATGCTTTGCTTGCTCAATCAGCTATTCTGTGGGCTGATAGCTTTGCACCATTTTCTTAAAGTTACTCTTTTTTGTTTCAGTTAAGGATGCAAAGATCCATTTCTTTGCTGATGGATTTAAGGAATCAATGTCTAGAAGGCAACAAAGGCACAGATTTGGAGAGGGGAAAATTAAATTTCTAGCACAGCAAAGAAGCTCTTACCATACATCAACTGGAAAGCTTCTTTAATTTTGGTTAGTGAGAGAAATTGGAAGCTGGCTGCTACCCTTTAAAAATCCTGCACTTTCTGGTTTCTGCAGGCCTTTTGGGGTGTCTACTGACAATTTTATTTGGAGCAATATTAATAGCAGAGTGGGATGTGCTTCTGACATTTGTCCCATTCAGAATCAGCTACATTTCCTAGCAGTTGTTTAGCCTATTTAAGACAAAATGTGACACACAGGGTCAAAACTCACCTCACCTGCAGAAGGCTTGAGTAATCAACAGGTGAATTGTGGGCTTAGGGAGAGGCAAAACTCAACACTTCCATGGGTACACAGGGCATTCAGCATCACCCCACCATTCCACCCTGAGCCACCACTCCAACATAGGGGCTGGAACAGCATCCGTTTCCCCTCTGCTCTGGGTATTCGGCTCCCTTCATTCATGTAGCTGCAGATGCCACAGGGCCTGCCCCCAATACCCTGCCTTCAGGCAGGCCCAGGTGGAGCCAACATGAAGTCCCCTCCATGGCGTGCAAGAGCGTGCAGCTGCTCTGTGTGCACCTCCCTCCATCCCCCACTGGTGATGCTGTCCCCACACACCGCAGAGAGAGCAGAATGTCAACTATGTGAATCTGGGAGGAGGATTCTGCCCTATTAGATTTTACCTCAGGAGTGGGGGGATGGAGTGGATTAAGTCATCTGTATACATCTTCTGCCAGATATTATTCAGAGGCTCTTTTGGAGAAATTCTTCAAGTGGAGAGAGAGTGTATCTAGCTGCCAGCTCTGACTCAAGGATTTATTTACTACAGATGAGAGAGAGTTAGAATGGAGAAAGCTAAAATTTGTCACACAGACAACTGAAGGCTGTTGTGGGAATGAAGCAATATGGCTGGGTGACTGGAACCAGAACAGAGAAACTCCTGTGTTTTATTCCTGACTTGGACACTGACTTGACCTGTTGACCTTGAACAAATCACTCAACTCTACATCCCTGTAAGGCAACACTTGTGTGAGTAGTACACAATGCAAGGAGTGCAGAATCTAGCCTTTAACCGCTGTGTACCATAGGATGGATATACAGGAGATTATAGCAATGCAGGAGCATTGTGATGATTGATTAACTCCTTTTTGTAAAGTGTTTACAAGTTTTTATGCCTTTTTTACCTATTTTTAAGTTCGAGACATTCTTTGATGTTACTTGTCGGGTTACTCCATTTCCATAGGCTTTTTATTCCTAGAATTTGCATTATTAAAGCAGAGGTTCACGCCATGTATCTTCAGTATCTGTCCTAGTTATTTTGGATTTGACCAGATGTCTGACAAACACCACATTGCAGCTTTTCACCCTCAACACCAGAGGTGCGCAACATCTTGTTTTGTTAGAAACATCCTATTATATTTTTAAAACATAAGTTCTCATTAACGTGCTAGCTACAAAGATTACTGGGCTTTCTGGGCATGAAATGTACCTCACTCCGAAGGTGAGGCTCCACGATAGCCCCATGTTATCCAGTCATTAAATTAGTCTAATATTTTCTGCCATGCTATATGGCAGTTCAGAGACTTCAGGGGACTATTTTATTCTCATATTCTAGTCCCTGTGCATAGCTTTGTGAAAGTCAGTGTGAGGAGAATAATTCTGGTCTGCGTTAAAGCTGATATCTCAGCTAGGCAGTGCACAGGGGGTCTAGACCCTTCAGCATAGGCATCCTATATCTTGCACCTCCCCCTGCCTTCAGAATCACACCAATTCCACTCCCATTCTTTAAAAGCTTCTGGGGGCTTCCTATGGAATGCGGGGAAAGCTCGGTTTGGTGAAGAACTCAATTTTTTTCATTTTCTAGCACAGATGGGCCCATGCCACAATGTTCAGATGCAGAGCTGGACTCCCCCTAAATTTGGGGGTGTTTGGAGAAAGGGATCCTATTTGACTTCATCTCTGATTTCTAGAGCTGTCCATCCAGCAATAAATACACTGAAAAATCGTAAGAAATCAAAGTTAAATTTTCAGCACTTATTTCCTGACCCCAGCCCACAAGAAAGCCAGCAGGTCATGAGCGGAACTTTGTTTCTCTGCTATTGATGAACCATGAAAGATAATAACTAAGGAGAGATTTTTCCTTTTGTTGTTGTTGTTGTTGAAAGACCCAAATAATGTTAAAACCCCCAAAGAATTTCCCCATTCATTTGTGCGACCCTCCGCCCACCATTTATAAATTTCATCTCTCAGATTGCTTTGCACGGACATTTTCGTATGTTTAGCAAACAAGATCCAGACCACTGACTTCCAGTTTGCCTTCTAACATGTAACAGAGGATTACCATAGAATTCTATCTGCTACCCATAAACTCTTAAGTACCACTGCACCTGCACACACTGAATATTATTTTTCTCTCTACTGTAGTGTAACTTACATTAAGAAGGTACAAGCCGGACCAGTGGATCTACACCAGTTTAAATTCACTGACCAAACCTTCCACGTGGAGGGTAGTAAAGGCATCAGCCAGAAGGGCTACTGCAGCCTTAAGAATTCAGTGCTTATGTCCACACTGCAGCTGGGAGGTGTGATTCCCAGAGCAGGCAGACAGACCCCCGCTAGCTCAGCTCAGCCTAGCATGCTAAAATTAGCAGCGTGGATGTTGTGGCACTGGCAGCGGCTCAGCTCAGACCCAAGGGGTGAGGAGAGCCTGGACTTGGGTGGCTAGTCAGTGCTGCAACCTCTACACTGCTATTACCTCTAGCTGAGCTAGCAGCAGGGCCGGCGCTTCCATTTAGGCGACCTAGGCAGTCGCCTAGGGTGCCAGGATTTGGGGGGGCGGCATTTTGCCGCCCTCGGGGGCAATTCGGCGGCAGGGGGTCCTTCCGCGGCAATTCTGCGGTGGGTCCTTCACTCGCTCTGGGACCCGCCGCCGAAGTGCCCCAAAGACCGGGAGCACGGAAGGACCCCCCCGCCGCAGAATTGCCGACGACGACCGGGAGCGCGGAAGGACCCCCGCCTAGGGCGCCAAAAACCCTGGTGCCGCTCCTGGCTAGCAGGAATCTGTCTACCTGTGCTGAGAATCACTCCTCCCAGCTGCAGTGTGGGGCTAAGATTCCTTCTTTCCCAGATCCCAACTGATCTGCTCTGTGCACTTCCCATGTGGTTTAGCTGGGCAGAGGGGAAAGGATTCATCCTTAGAGAAGGAGCGAAATCATTAATGTGACCTCCATTCCATCCCCACATGGGGTTGGCAGAAGGTCTCTCATCTTTGTTCCTATCCATCATAAGATTTTAAGCAGAATTAAACAATCCAACCTGTTTGCCGGAAGCAGCAATGGGCTGATGTATACATGCAAGCAATGGTAATCAGTCAGTGCTGCAAAGGAAGAGAAGGAAATGGGAATGGGAAAACAAGAGCTCTCACCAATCCAAAACTCCACAATTACTCCGGCAGAATGCTAAAAAGCTTTGCTTTTTTTCTACTTGCTAGTCTGTTTCTGCTAATCTTACCCCCATGCTATTTATGTAAGTTTTCATTGTGTAAAAAGGCCTGGCTCAAGCTTCTACTTTCTCTGTAGATACAAGAGCCCAATTCTATGAGCACTGAGCACTCATCTCCCATTGACTTCAACAGGCACTTAGGAAACACAGATCCTTGGAGGAGGCATTTGGCACTTCCTCACATGTTTGCAGACTGTGCCCAATACCACAAACCTTACACTCATGAGTAATCTTTACTCATGCAGTATTGGGGTGGGGATACCCTGTCTCTTGAAAACATGGCACCAACTCAGGAATTTTCTCTTATTCAAAATGGCCACTCTCTCTTAATTACTGCCAGTGGGGATGAAGCAAGATGGCCACCATTTCCCTATAGTCTACCTGTATGTGGAAGTGCAGTGCTGCCAACTCTTGTGACTTGATCGCGAGTCACGGGTTTTTGGCACCTGCAGGAAGAACGGTCGTGATGATGCAAAAAACTCCTCTGGTCTTGTAGTTTTCAGGGCTGGCCATGCAGAGAGAGAGAGAGCTGTGCATGAGAACCTCGGGACTGAGAACACAGACCTGCTCTGCCTTCATGTATGGCTCTATAATAGAGAGAGGGTCCTGGGGCAGCGGGACACGGGATGAGGGAGTTGGGAATATGGTGCTTCTGGAACTCAGGCAAGGGAAAAACCCTGGGGCAGTGGGAGCAGAGGGAGTTGGGGAAGTGGTGCTCTATCCCAGATAGAGAAGTCCCGGGGCAGCAGGATGCAGAGACGTGTTGTTGTTGGGTCAAGACAGTAACAGGAAATGAATGGCGTTTTCCCTCTCTTAGGGGTGAAGAGATGGTAAGTGTAGTCTCCGAATGAGCAGCCAGGGAGAAGCGTGCATTTAAAGGTTGACTTTTCAACGTGAAATTATTACACATGCATTGGCAGAGGACTAGAGGGGAGTTAAAAAGTCAAAAGACAGACTAAAAAAACATGATTTGGGGGGGCCAATCTCATGATTTTTGATGTCTTGAGGCTAGCAATACTGCTCATACTACCAGTCTCATTGCAGGCATTGCATTGGGATACCTCATGTGAATAAGGGTTCTGAACCCATACTTGCTGGGAATTACTGGGAAACACTACTGGGTACATTATTCATGCTAGGTAATCAGAAGGCCTGATTCTGAGCTCACTTATACTAGAGTAAAACCAATATGAGATCCCTCTGTGTGCAGAACCTATAAGAAAACTGTGTTGAACATGAACTCTTCAGGGAAGTGGGAGGTGAGCTACAGAAATACAGGATGTTCCTGGGGTAGGATACTTAGTAGAGGATCAGGTTTGCTTTTGTAATATTATACTGTATCTGAGGGAAGGGGCCAAGGAGGGGGACTAGGAGGTTTGATTGTGTTCTTGGGCCTTCTTATAAATAACTACCGGTAAACCCTTAATTTGTAAAAGCTCTTGAGCTTTCAACAATATTACAAAAAGCAGAGAAAGTAAATATTTTGCATTAATTTAGATGCTTGTAACCAATCAAATTTTCGAAGTTGTTCCCAGCAATTCAGAGCCATTTTATTATGAACATAATCATTTTGTGAATCCCTGTTCCACAGTCTAAGGATCAAAAAGAACTATTTACTTCTGCCGAACAAACGCCTTAGCAGCCATACAACTAAAAGCAGACATAAATAAGGCAAAGAATTTATGCAGTAAGGTGAGGCAAAACCCTATGCACAGAAGATTACACATTAATGGTTTGGAAAACAGAACAAAAATTGGCTATCCTGCATTAATAGTCAGTACAAACTTGGAACCATATGCAATAAATACATTGTTAGCCTACCTAAATGACTGTAGCTAACTGAAGTGTAAAGACCAAAAGATATTCGGTTTTCGACTCAGTGATCTCATTGCCAAAATACAAGCCTTTGATTACTATATTTACCATTTTATACCTCCTAGTTCTGCTTTATGAAGAATAAATCATAGCCAACTTCACTGATCCAAATCCCATTTGCAACTAACCATCTTTAGTAATATTATGCTATGTTTGCATGCTAGTGCAGTAAAAATATATATATTATGAATCCTTTAGGGTACTGTTCACCACTTAAGAAGTAGCATATTAAACTTCTTAAAACCTTTGTAATCTGCAGTATAAAAAGCACATTTTATGTTAGTAGATAATTTAGCATCCATAATCTAATTAAATGAAGTGAGTGACAACTGTAGTGTCTACAAAAATGATATATCAGTAGCAGATAATGTACACATTTAAGAGACTGGAACCCTATCTAAAACGTTGTTACAAATGCTTGTCCTCGGATCATAAATCCAGCTAACATTATGGGCTAAATCCTGCTACCCTTATTTACATGTGTAGTCACAATGAAATCAATGGGGAGTTGTTTGCATGAGGAAGGATTACTCATGTGAGTAAAGATTTGCAGGACCAATTTGCTGGATTCTTTTCACTCATAATAAAAATAATAATTATTGGATTTTTTTGCCTCTTATTAAAAAAGCTATAACACCCAATAAACTTTTTTTATCACCCTCCTATGCTTTACAGTGAACGATATTAAAGAAACTGACACTGAGAAGTTATAGAAGAAATACCTGAACAAAGGATGCAGATATTGCTGGGTGGAAAATGTTTCAGTCAGTGGAAAAATGTCTAAAAAAGTCTTTCCCTACCCCCTCAAAGACAGAACGATCTGTCATTCGATTGAGGCATTTCTACAGAGCTCATCACCGTAAAATCAAAGTGATTAGATAAATATAAAAGGCTTTTTTGTGTGTGTGTGTTTGGGATCCCAGTCATCTTTTTAAAACAAGACTAATACAAATAAGAGAATATGATTCTAAGAGAACAAAAGAAATGTTATGTGTTAATTCTTGGACCCTTCCAGAATCCATGGGAATGCTACAGGTGAATGGTTAACACAACACTCTGCAGACCTCAAAGAGCTTCTGGAGAGCATTCTGCAGGTTTGCACTCACGCAGCGAGAGCCTCTCTGGTCCTTGCAGTTGGATTTCTTTTTCTTTTAAATCAACCCCTTTGATAACATTGTCTTTGGTAAGAGTTCTCATTTTAGTCTTGCATGTGCGACGAGACAGCCGGTCTTGCTGTCAGCGTTATTGGCACCATGTCTGCAGTCACAGCTTGCAATTACAGTACCTTGCTGAAGCGTGGGACACCTGTGTACACTGAACTTTTCTAGTGCTTTACCACTGTTACTTTTTAGTCATGTTACTGATGAGAAAACAGCTTCGAAAAATCAATGGCTTTAAATTATACCTTTATGTATTGAGTATACAAAACCACCACCAAAACAAGAATACTTTTTCCATGACTAAAAAAATCAATCTTGCTGATGCTCCTGCTCCTTAAGCATTTTTATTTAATTCATTTAAAGCTTTTTCCAACCCCCCTCTGCATCTGGTTGCTTTGTGCAGGCTTTCTTCAGGTTTCCTGCTCAAGAGACTAGTTTTATCTAAAAGGTCAATTCATTCAGCGGGGCACCAAGCAGAATTGAATATAATTATCCCAATCTTTACTGTGTAGAATTCATGCTTGAATTCATTCAAAAAATAGCAAGCAGTATAATTAACTCAGAGCCCAACCAAATCTATTGAGAATGCCTCAGGTATCATACAGTCCCACTTACAATAGAACATTTTCATTTAAGGACATTGTACGTATTAACCCTAGTCAGCATCCAATTACTCGGAATAAGTGAATTCTCTGTTTCAGGAATGTAATTTGAAAATGTTGTCATGCAATCTGAGGCAAAAGGTCTTTTTTCATTAATCTAACTCTCATTAAAGTGGAAGCCTGTAGGTTATTTCAAATCCATTAGTTTTAAATACAGGTGATTACAATTCTATTGCACATAAGACAACGGAAATGTCTAAACTACACAATATTTCCTGATAAAGTGTGCTGATGAGTTTGTGACTTGCCCTAACTGTATAAAATTAAATTTATTGCCTGACCAAAACCAAACACTGTTTACTACTAACCTGCCAATTACATAAATGCTGTCCACTAAAAATTAGAAATTAAATTGTTTTTTTATACATAGTCAACTTTAAGCTACTAGTAGAAGTCCAAATGTTTCGGAGATTCAGGTTTGGTTCAGATAAAGCATCCTAATACTGTAATGCATTTCCAAAATGTCCAGACCTCCAGTCTACAAAACTGGGCTACAAGAAACGTCTCTCTCTAGGAAATTTTTACATTTTTGCATGTGGTCATAGCTGAAATACTGAAACAGCTTTTCATGTGGTACTTTGGCAGATCCAGTTTCAATCTCAGCCAGAAATTTGATAATGGCTCAAGGGAAGGGATTCTTCAGTTTTTGAAGTGGCTCTTTTCAGCCCTGCTCTAGATCCTGAGAAATCCACCCATGATGAAAGATCCCCAAATGTAATATCTTTGGAACTCTATCAGAACGTAGCATATTTGAAATACTCACTGACCACCCTCTTAAATTCACCATCCTTGAAGGACTACAAAACTTTGTTAAAAGCCAAGCATTTCTTTATTAAACCACAATTAAAAATATTACATTCACAATATATATGTACTATGCAAGAGAAATGTCCTGTCTTATGTACTGTAAGTGAGATTTTGGACAGGCTAAAAGATTAGGTTAAAGAAAAAAGTCTATTTTTTTTTATTTGGTTTTATACCCTGCTCTTCGTAGATTCATAGATTCTAGGACTGGAAGGGACCTCGAGAGGTCATCAAGTCCAGTCCCCTGCCCGCATGGCAGGACCAAATACTGTCTAGACCATCCCTGATAGACATTTATCTAACCTACTCTTAAATATCTCCAGAGATGGAGATTCCACAACCTCCCTAGGCAATTTATTCCAGTGTTTAACCACCCTGACAGTTAGGAACTTTTTCCTAATGTCCAACCTAGACCTCCCTTGCTGCAGTTTAAGCCCATTGCTTCTTGTTCTATCCTCAGAGGCTAAGGTGAACAAGTTTTCTCCCTCCTCCTTATGACACCCTTTTAGATACCTGAAAACTGCTATCATGTCCCCTCTCAGTCTTCTCTTTTCCAAACTAAACAAACCCAATTCTTTCAGCCTTCCTTCATAGGGCATGTTCTCAAGACCTTTAATCATTCTTGTTGCTCTTCTCTGGACCCTTTCCAATTTCTCCACATCTTTCTTGAAATGCGGTGCCCAGAACTGGACACAATACTCCAGCTGAGGCCTAACCAGAGCAGAGTAGAGCGGAAGAATGACTTCTCGTGTCTTGCTCACAACACACCTATTAATACATCCCAGAATCATGTTTGCTTTTTTTGCAACAGCATCACACTGTTGACTCATATTTAGCTTGTGGTCCACTATAACCCCTAGATTCCTTTCTGCCGTACTCCTTCCTAGACAGTCTCTTCCCATTCTGTATGTGTGAAACTGATTTTTTCTTCCTAAGTGGAGCACTTTGCATTTGTCTTTGTTAAACTTCATCCTGTTTAACTCAGACCATTTCTCCAATTTGTCCAGATCATTTTGAATTATGACCCTGTCCTCCAAAGCAGTTGCAATCCCTCCCAGTTTGGTATCATCCGCAAACTTAATAAGCGTACTTTCTATGCCAATATCTAAGTCGTTAATGAAGATATTGAACAGAGCCGGTCCCAAAACAGACCCCTGCGGAACCCCACTCGTTATGCCTTTCCAGCAGGATTGGGAACCATTAATAACAACTCTCTGAGTACGGTTATCCAGCCAGTTATGCACCCACCTTATAGTAGCCCCATCTAAATTGTATTTGCCTAGTTTATCGATAAGAATATCATGCGAGACCGTATCAAATGCCTTACTAAAGTCTAGGTATACCACATCCACAGCTTCTCCCTTATCCACAAGACTCGTTATCCTATCGAAGAAAGCTATCAGATTGGTTTGACATGATTTGTTCTTTACAAATCCATGCTGGCTGTTCCCTATCACCTTACCACCTTCCAAGTGTTTGCAGATGATTTCCTTAATTACTTGCTCCATTATCTTCCCTGGCACAGAAGTTAAACTAACTGGTCTGTAGTTTCCTGGGTTGTTTTTATTTCCCTTTTTATAGATGGGCACTATATTTGCCCTTTTCCAGTCTTCTGGAATCTCTCCCGTCTCCCATGATTTTCCAAAGATAATAGCTAGAGGCTCAGATACCTCCTCTATTAGCTCCTTGAGTATTCTAGGATGCATTTCATCAGGCCCTGGTGACTTGCAGGCATCTAACTTTTCTAAGTGATTTTTAACTTGTTCTTTTTTTATTTTATCTGCTAAACCTACCCCCTTCCCATTAGCATTCACTATGTTAGGCATTCCTTCAGACTTCTCGGTGAAGACCCTTCCAGGGTGATGACTTTGGACTATAATGAGACTGGAACAGATGGCAATCTTTTTTTGAACAGTGTTTAGGTAAGATAGGAAATAGTAATGTATGACCTCAGACAGCAATGCATCCTGGATACTTTTCCAAAAGCTGATTCACTTTTATACCCCCAAACACAGAATTTTTTACAAGGAATATTTAGCAAACTGTCTCGATCCAAAAGAACCAGGGAGTTCAAATTCAAATGATCAGTTCTGTCCATGTCCCACCCTTTGTATGCATAGACTGCACAACTTATTGTAGGTATTGAGTGGCAGGTCACATCAACCAATAATGGATAGCTTAGAAGACATTGTTTCTAGACAATGGTAATTGAAATTGACATCCCATGCCATCCCTCAGGATTGCAATCACATTATTTCCCAATAATGTGGAAGATCAAATAAGTCACTGCTGTATGGTAGAAAGGACCATGCTGCTGCTATAATACTGTTCTACTTACTCTACACTTCCATAATGCAATTACCCAGGATAAACACCCATTGATGAACATGAGTTACAAAGTTCATTGTTCTGACTGACCAATTCAAAACAAGCTTCCTAGTCATTTCTTTAAAGGATACTGCAGAGGGTATCATAGCAACTCGGATGAGTTATGTGAGGAATAAACATCTTCTGCTGAAAATGTCAGATGATGTCCAAAAGAACAGCTGTTCTTATGGTCTTGCTGCTATATGCATTCTGGCATATTTAAAGCTAGTTGAAAAAAACAGGTGATTATTTCAGAGATTATTGCAAAAAAACATATCTTTTTGCATCAAAAATTATAAAATTCAAAAAAAAATTAGGCCGGCTATAGTCATGTTTCTTCATTGACTGAAATGGACTTACCAGCAAGTCAAACTAATTTACTTAACTGAAAGTCTCATAGAAAACTTCTTAGAAGTCAGAATTTTCTGATAGCATTTTAGAGGAATTTTTGATCAAAAGGCAACCCCATGGTTACCTGAGTTCTCCTAAGAGTTTCCAGACTTCACAGTTACTCCAAAGCTAAGACCAAAATCAAAGACCTTAGAAGATCCTTCCTCTTCTACTCATCCTTTATATGTTGTTTCAGAGCTTTACAGGCCTCTTCATGCAGTCTACCTTACATAAAACCAGGAAATAACCTTTCACATCTGAAACCATCCAAAACTGTCCCCAGAGTCATCTCTTCTTGTAATCTATTGCCTAGGACCACCATGTGTAATAAATTATGACTGCTATGACCCTCTGATGAGGCACTACAACTTTCCTGCCATACACGAGACAATCAGAGAAGTAAGAGTCTGAAACCTGGAGCCAGGCTAAATTACATTGACAGCAAGGGAGCAATATTTTAGAGAAAAGCGTTTATTACCTTTCTTCAATGAAGAAGGCAGGCACGTTCCAATTGTGATCCATGGAGCCTCTGTAAACTTCTCAGTTATGTTTTGATTCACACAAGCCTGGCCACAAGAGAATTTATGGATGTTGGGGACATTGTGTGCCCTTTTGCCCTATCTAGTCATAAATCACACATACCTATATGTATTACACACTGCATATATAATTTACTAGAGCTTCCAAGAGTTACTTGCAACATTGAATCTATGCTCTCCTGCTGTGTTGCTTGATTTATGTACATAAATGAGTATAAAAGCACAATGTGTCACAACAAGAAAAGCCACTCAGAAATATTTAACACAGATATTTCCTCTCACCCTTGTAGAGGCCAAGAAAGACTAACAATCATTTTTTAAAAGGTGTTCTTTGTAAGTGATTCATTTCACATCAAGCAACTTACAATAAATGTACACAGAGGTGACCATTAATAGCAAATATTTTGAAGCTATGATGGGTTGTCCTCATTTTGCCCAATTTAAAATCCATTCCAAAATTATGGGGTCATGACTCACTAGGGGAGACTATGAAAAATTCAACTAAGAGAAAAAAAATCTTGGAGGAAAAAAAAAAAAAAAAAAAGACTGGTCAACAGGTAAAGTGATAGGTAGATAACCTTGTCCCCACTGAAGTCAGTAGCAAAACTCCCATTGACTTCACTAGGGCCAAGATTTCACCCAGCAAGGTTGAAATAATGAGTGCAAGTGACACAAGTAGATGACTTCATTGATTTCTACAAGCCTAGCTTTTCAGGGGTGATTGTTCTATCCCTAAGATATAGCAGAGGCTTCCCTTAGCTAGATAAACATTTAATTCAATTTTCTTATATTTTTAAAGTTTAAATGATATCTGCTGGAAGGGATGCTTAGTGGTGTAAAGACCAGCTTTAAAATATTTAGACTCCTTCAACTTACATATTCGAATCTAGACAGCACTTATACCACCTTTCATCTTCACGGGCGATAAATTGAGTTCACTGCGATTTATTGTGTGGATTTTTCAAACAAAACCTGGCCTAAAATGAAAGAAGCTGAGACACACTCCTATATGTATTGTAAATGCTCTCAAAATGAAGCGCTTGCTGTAACCCAGAGCTGGCAAGAACTAGAATACTTGATGGTCACATAACTTGATGTTGAATGATGCAACCTAGAACTTTGTACAGCACAAACATTCAAAATGTTTTCCATTGAGAGTATGTCCAAATCTGCTGATGTTGGAGAGTTGTTTGAGAGAGCATGAAGATAAAACATTATTCCATATCATGTGAATATGTTCCCACAGTGATTCATGGTCAAAGGTAAAACAATTCATGACTGAAACAACAGGTATTCTGGTTCTAATACCTAAGAGATAGGGGTGTGGGTGTGGGTGTGTTGGGCACACCTCCCTCTCCCATCTATACATAAGTGATACTGATCAACCTGATTACGCTACTGCATTTAACCATCAAATGTGCACTTGTCTTAAATTGTCTCACTCATATCTGGCTACTAATACGGTCCCCTCTGAAAATGGTAGAGAGCATTTTGGTCATAAATAGACAATCTGCACAAATGCTACAAAATCTGGAGTCCAATTTGGGACATGCGCAGTTTAATGTTAGATATTGAAAACATAGGAACATATTATATGGGACTCAGTAGAAAATTCTTTGCATAAAGTGTACGTAATACATTTACACCTGAAAGTTATATCACTCTTATCATTTGCCATTTCCTTTTTGTTTTAGGTTCTGTTTCTTTCAGCTGTTGATTTAACCCAAAGAGCGTGTTTCCATGCATGAGTCATAATGTATATAGCCATTATTTAGGCAAAAAGTATTTCACTAGGTATTACTGAAATTATAAATTAGGGGTGTCTTTCTGGTTACTTTCAAAACATAGCATCTCTCACAACCTGTAATTCAGCGACACGAAGTGGGTATTCACCCATGAAAGCTCATGCTCCAATACATCTGTTAGTCTATAAGGTGCCACAGGACTCCTTGTTGCTTTTTTACAGATCCAGACTAACACAGCTACCCCTCTGATACTTAACCTGTAATTCAGAAACCCTCCAGGATGGAAATACATAGCAGCACTAAAGTAACTAGCTACACCATTGAGCTTTTTGGGTCCAGATTACCCAGATTTGTCACTGAATTTCCTTTCTGCCCTTTCAACTTTTATGAGCTACATTGTGCCTGGTTCAGCACAGTCCAGGGCTAGAAGCAAAATGCCTCCCAAAGCTCTCAAGTATGCAGGTGGAAACACAAACTGCTACACTCACATAAGGGGTGCAACACCCCGCCTCTTCTGGCTGGCATGCAATAGGAAGGGGGGAAGCAGAACTTTGATTCTACCTACTCCCTGCCCCCGGGACAATATTACAGTAGCAGGACTGCATCCTGCTAAGCACAGGGGCTGTAATTCTGACCAACCCTTAGCTGGGTCATTCAAGAGTGGAAAGGTCCCTTATCCTTTCCCACACTGTGTAAGGCAGGGGTAGTCAAGAGGCAGACCGCGGGCCAAATCCAGGACCACCAGATGCTTTTGAATGGACCCTGAAATCTTTTTAGTTACTTATTATCATTGTTATTTTTAAATTATTTTCTCTGGAATCTGGACCTTGACTATACCTTGACCAAGAAATTTGGACTTTGACAAAAACTAATTGACTACCCCTGGCGTAAGGCCTGGGCAGAATTGGAGGAAGGGACACAAATACCAATCAGCTGATCTCCAGAGCCTGAGCAATGTCTGCCTGAGTTTGCAGAGAACTGAAATAATCACTCTGCTATGTAAAATGTGCCATTTCTTTCCATGGATGCGAACTCAGATGCGATGACAACACTTTAAAATATCACCATGGTTACATATTTCACTGCTCATCAATGCACGTAAGAAGAGAGGAAGTACTGAATTATGAAGATCTACATCAGCATGCCTCAAAAGTGTGGAAGCTGCAGGAAATGTAGAAATTAAGATCAATTGTCCCTTACCAACACATGGCAGAATTAACAGATGAACATTTGTTTTCATTTTCCTGAAGTGAGGGGTTCAGCTTTCAAAAGTCTGGAAAACGCTTGCTCAGAGAACCAATGTGAAGAAAAAGGAGGAAAAAAGGATTTTCTCCACTCCTCAAACCCTCACTAGGCTCTAACTTGAACCAAACCTTTTCTCATGTACTGTAGGGTCAGAAAACTTTTCTTTTTTCCCCTTTTTTGTTTTTTGGCACCTTGGCCATGCAGAACAAAAAGCAGACGTGCTAAAATAAAGCTTTTGTGAGATTTCTTGATCCATTTTGCAGGCTTAATTGGCCAAGCATCTAAAATCGGGATGGTTATCCAAAGAAAACGAACTCAAACTTGTTAGGTATATTCATCTCTGTATATAAGGAAGCCGAAAAAGTCCTAACACTGATTGTGTGCATTACACAGCATGCACTAGAGTGTCTTCATCCATGAGTAACGTGGAGAAAATGGTTGGTTTCACTCTCCAGCCTGTTAATCAACCTGTTAATATTTTTGATGCCACCACTTTCAATGCTTTAAAATCAGATGCCACCACAGCATCTCCCTACATGCCACTGCACACGGTGAGCTGATAGGGTAGGAGGCACAATGTGAATTTTCTTGAGTTGGGACAAGGATACTGTAATAATCATTCATTTTATTATCATTTATAAAGGTGACCAGTAAATGTTAATGCAGTTCTTCTATCTCTTCCACGTTATATTGCCAAAGCCCAATTGATTTAACCTAATGAGGACAGATAGAAGAAATTACCCAGTCAGTAGATGCTGCAGAGACTAACACCATCCAAGAGGGAAAGATAAGCAAAATGTGAGACCTTCATAAAGATACAATCACGTCAAATGACTTTTTAGCCTAAAAGAAATCCAAAACAGCAACTACAACAAAAAACATTCAACTTCCAGAGCAGTTATGTTTGCTAACTCATAGAACTAATAAACCTTTTAACAGTGAAATTCTAAAACTAAAAACAGAGAACATTCATACAATACCCAGACAGGGGCTGGGTCACTACAAAAAGTAATTTTCCCTGTTGATATTTCCCCTTCTTGTCGACTGTTGGGAATAGGCTACATCCACCCTGTTAGAATTGGCCTTGTTAGCACTGACCCCCCACTTGGTAAGGTAACTCCCATCTTTTCATGTGCTGTAATATATATACCTGCTTGAATTCTTCACTCCATGCATCTGATGAAGAGGGTTTTAGCCCATGAAAGCTTATGCCCAAATAAATTTGTCAGTCTCTAAGGTGCCACAAGGACTCCTCGTTTTTATTAATACACTAGAATCAAAATTAGAATGACTAATATTGTATGCCAGAATCCAAAAAATGGTCAAATTCTGACACCCTTACTCACATTCAGTAATACCTTACTACTCAGTCAGTCCCATAGAAATCAATGGAACTAGTCATGCGTGGCCATGTTAGTCATGCTAGGTAGCATCTTACTCCACAAGTAGCCCCGCTCAATAAAACTGCTCATGTGTGTACAGTTATCAGAATATGGTCCATTCTAAGGTACTACTCAGGGTGGCAGAGTTGTGCCTATGGAAAGCAGTCAAGAACCACAATTTAAGAATAATAAAACTGTGCTGCTAATAAACAACTTCTTATTACTTATATTTGCCAATAATATCCCTAAAGTCTTATAAGAATTCAAAATGAATAAGAATAATAAAAGAAAAAATATATAAAAAAACAAAACAAAAAGCCCCCCCAAATCTAGGACCAGATTGTGAAGTTCATACTCTCACTGGTGAGGAGTTTACTCACCTGAGTAGTCAGTGGGACTATGCAGGTGATTAACTCTTCACCAATGTGAGTGAGAGGTTCACAATCCAGCCCACAAAAATTAAGGGCACACATCAGCAGAGACTGCAAACAGCATGTGATTTTTCTTTTTTGTTAATTCCACCTATCACTGAGAATGCAGAATTACAAGTGATCCTTGCTAAATTGCATAATACTAAAGAAGGGTATGATGGGGAAAATAGCCAGTGGTTATTTCTGCTGTTTGTGTTAATTATTTCAAGCTAAAAGATGTCAAACTTTGTTCTCACCCAAGTGTAAATGCAGAGTTATTCCCCAACTGTTTCTAAATATGAAATCCTATGAGGACATCTTATATTTGGATTTTATTTTGGATTAATGAGTAAATATTACAAAAGTATCCCAGAGTGCCTTTAGAAAATCAGTTAATATATAAAATCTTAAATTTGGTTAGGAACAGGGAAACGGTCAGCCTTTAAAAATACCTGATATGTGCAACAAGTTAGCCTTATGGCTCTACCCAGCTCAAACCTGTGTGTCTCATTGCTACAAAAAACATACTTTTTTTTGCCACTTCTTTATAATTTTCAGCTGCCCCTACCTGAAATTCTGTTGGCTGAGATTTTCCAACCTGAGTGGCTAAGGTTAGGTTTCCAAACAGGTGGCCTGAGCACCGAATAGTTCTCACTTGCATGAAGCTCAGTCCAGATAAGTCAGAGGTGATTTGTTGAGGCAGGGGAAACAGTGAAAGGAAACAGAAAAGATCTCTCATGTTGACTGATGGGTTGGGGCCCATTTTTGTTACTACGTTTTGCAATACAGGGGTTCTACTGGAACCTTGGCTACTGCTCGATACCCAGATTGGAGGCTCCATCATCATTTTGCTAGGAGGCTGTACCCTTTCCTTCACAATTATCCATATTTTTGTGACTTCCAGACTGAATTATTGCAGCAAGCTCTTTGCAGGGTTTCTCTGGAAAGCCATGTGGAAACTTCAGTTAGTGCAAAATGTAGCTGTCCACTTACTTTGGGGTGTTTCTAGTATAGAGCAATCATACCTATGCTATAGAGACTCCACTGGTTTCCAGATTGCTTCAGGGGCATTTCAAGGTATCGGTATAAGTCTGATCAACCAAAATATTTTTTAAATTACTGGTGATTTCAGCTGCCTACCCTGAGACTCCTTAAAGGGGGTCTGCTTTCCGAGGGTGGATGATCAGCACTTACTCAAAATCAGGCCCTTCTAACTTGCGTCTCAAGTTAGACTCCCAAATATTGAGGTGCCCAAAATCACTGGTCACTCTTTAAAATCTTGGCCTAAACCGCTTTTTGGTCGGGGTCCTATTTATACAAGGTAGTTTTATATTATACATATATTACACCTAGAGAGGAACAAACTTACAGTGAAATCTCTTTTATTCTCACTGAATCACTGCACTATAAATGGTGTTTCGCTATATCTGAGTTCCTATAAGTAGGTTCCTATGTATAGTAAGTTTGATCTATTCCTGTTTTTGTAGGTGAAATGTTTAGCCTTGCAAATGGTACATTTCAGATAGGCACTGGTTGATTCCTCATGTTCAGTGACTGCTTATAAGGTTTGATTAAAAAAAAAAAAATCTACTGCATTTTAAACTAAGAAAAACAAAAAGTTTAAAATCATCAATTCAAGTGAAAGTGGTCATTCTATGAACAGTGGCCATAAACAAAAGGAAAATCTCTCTCACTTATGCAACTGGTGATTGACATTGTTCTTTTTAGGCTGACATGAAAAGAGGCTTTGGGGGTCTGGAGAGAATAGCATTTTAATTAAGATTCACAAGGGTTTGCAGTCATACAGGAGATGCAAGCATGAACTGTTCTATATAGAATAATCATTTAGAACAGTATTTTTCCCCCAAACAGATGATTCCTCTAAAGGAAAGAGGACAAGTTTGTCTAACTTTTCAGGTGTATACATTTTAAAAATACTGAGAAAAACTCAAAATTCAGAAAAGCAATATCCATAAAGGACAACAATGTGCAAACCCTAAATACATCTAACCAAGATAGTGAAAACAAGACGGTGCCTTACACTCACATGGATTTAAGTTAACTGAAGAAGATAGAACAAGGAAGAAGAGTTCTTGCCACTGATGTGTGGCCTTTTTGAATGAAGGGGCTTTTCATTAACAAAGTAACAGGAGATATCCTCTTTCCCTGAGTAGGAATCATTCACTATTAGCACAATGTGTTATTATTGGGTTTTTTAATTGAAATGTAAATTTTGGGAACACTCTGACCCAATTTACTCCTAGGGAAAAAAAAGGGCAAAAATCTCATTTTCAAAGCTCTACATAGGCACTTCAGTATTATTAATGATTCCGCTGTGTTGCTACATGGACCAGACCAGTACTCTGCTGACATTTAACAACATTTACACAACACTGTCAATTGTTACATGAAGTAGCACCTTCCACATATACCCAATCTATTTCTTAGACTGAAATCATCACAATTCAATTAATAAATTTTGTCATTTTATTTGAAAAACATAATGGTGCCTCCTCTCATACTGAAATAACCAAGAGAAAAGCTGGGTGAATCTATTTGCAAAATATAAACGCCCTTTTCTTTCCCTCCCTCCAACTGCCGCTCAAGCTAAAACTGGAACTTTAAGATTCTGAAGGGTTCAGATACATTTTTGGTACATCTTGTTTCTGCAGTGGAACTGCAAATGCTTTGTTGTGGGATAATCGAGAGCAGGAGTTCTCAAACTGGGGGTCGAGTTATTACATGGGGAGTCACGAGCGGTCAGCCTCCAGCCCAAACCCCGCTTTGCCTCCAGCATTTATAATGGTGTTAAATATATAAACAAGTGTTTTTAATTTATAAGGGGTGGAGGGTCGCACTCAGAAGCTTGCTATGTGAAAGGCATCACCTGTACAAAAGTTTGAGAACCACTCTAGCGAATCCTGGAACATGCAGGTCCTGAGACAGGGAGTGTGTTTTAGAGTTTCAAAGAGGTTTTTTGTGGATTTCTCTCTAGCGAGAGTCTTATAAACATTCAAGCAGCCTAATATATGAGATAACTCACATCCAGATCATCCAAAAAGTACATCACTAAGTTGCCGCAATTAAGAGTGCATTTGTTACCTTGCAGGATGACCAATGAGGCCTGGAACACTGCAGTGCACCCTGGCTGAGCTCCCTGTAATGAACAAAGAGATGAACAAAGCCTTGAGTTTTTACACCTGGGAAGAAGGCATGGCCCTAGACTCGAGAGTTGCAGTTTCTGGGGAAATGTAGTTCAGGAATAAAGTAGCCATTTTTTCACTGAGTTATCTGGTCAGTCCACTTTTTTAAAAAAAAAAAAAGAAAAGGAATCTTTTGATTTCTTTAGCTGAGAGATAAGGGGCATACTCCTCTTCTAAAACCAGATACAATGAACAGCCAGGAGTGCCTGATCATTCCAGCGGAAGCAGGAAAAAGTTTGGCAGTGAACATGAGCTCTGGCCTATAACCTTCTATTCTCCTCTGTAATACAACAGATAAGAGTAGTTAAATGGACTTCTGGCTATTTGTCTTCTGTATGTAACTAAAATTGTTTTGGAATTCTTTTACTAAAAAGCGGCTTCTTAAAGATACCTTCACTAGTTCCAGATTGAAATATCTCAACCTTTCACTGAAGGAGACTGTGAAGCATGACATTCATATATATCCACAAGCATTCAAAAACCAGGCCAGTCCCCCCAAAAATCAAGAGATTGACTTAAAGATTATTGTTATTTTTTTAAAATAACAAATCCGGGAGTTTGGACCAAGGTTTTTTCTATTTGTTTTCTGCTTTTTGAGCCTTCAGGAATCACGTTTTCAAGCTTTTCTCACCAATCATGAAGGCTAGAAATATTTTTTTTAAATGAAAGCTGATTTAATTACGTAACCACACATCTCCGGGAAATGAGACTTCAGGAAAAACACCAAATACCATCAGAATCACCATAAAATTGTGAGAACTGGCAACATTGTGTCCTTCCCTTTCAGTTATAATAAAAAGCTCTAATAAATCTCTCCTACCTAAAAGCCAGAAATGCAAGCTTGCCCCTTAGAGGTGACCTTAGAGACAATAGAGGATGAGCAGGTTGGGAATTTTTTGGTGTGTGGCCCCTAGTAATCAGTGTACTCACCCTGGATGTGGGAGGCCTGGTTTCATGTCCCTGCTCTGCCAGGTTATTGGGTATTCTGGGGTGAGCCTCTTTCAATCTCTCCTACTAAAGTTGTTCCACTAAATACTCATGGGGGGAAGACTGGGGAGAATGAGAGCAAGTCACAGTCTATAGCCTGATTCAGGTACTCACCTGGGATGTTGGAGACCTAGGTTCAAGTCCCTGGTTCACCAATAATCACCCACCAACAGACAGGGGGGCGGGGGAGAATGGGCTTTGCTGCAATCCAGGCAGGTTAATTAATCCAGGCCTCAGTATAACAAGGGAAGAAATGAGGGGCCTTCCCAGAGAACATCCTACCTACTGCTCAAACTGAGGGAGCACCAGCCTGAAAACTTGCTCTGCTTCCCACTGTGAAATTAGTCTATGGGCAGCAAGGGGTACCCCTTGTAGCAATTTTGGGGTTTACCCCTAGTTACCCAAGTTAATGGGATACAAACATGCTGCTGATTGAGAAAGAAAGAAAGAAAATTGATAGACTCCAGAGAGATGTGACAAGCTTGTGCAAGGTAGAAAGCATGAGAGGATGCTCACCAATCCTGTGAAATGAGAGCACTACAAAAAAGGACAAGAACCGCTGATCTATCTCCTCTTTTTGCATCAGCCACTAGTAGGTGGCACAGCCCACAAACAAATGAGGACAACTAACATTCTGTGCAATACAGAGCATATGCATGCAAGCCCACAGTAACCAATATGTTATAGTAGGGCCCTGCTTAAGTGTAAAACTGTCAGTTCAGGAGTGTCAGGAGGGAATCTTAGCCTTCCCTTGGAACCCCCAGGCTCTTGTGGGTTTAAATCAGGTCATAAATGTTACTTAAAACCAAATTATTTGTGTTTTTGGGTTGAAATCTGAATAAAAAGAGAGAAAAAGATTTTGAGGGTCGTCAGAAGCTGAGGAGAGAAGTTTGATTCATAATGCGTTGAGTCACACTTTTTTAAGATTTAGTCTCAGGAGAGTCTCTTTTAAAAGCAGTTTAATATTCCAGAGCAAGAGCTCAAGGCTAGTATGAATATTATTATTTGCTATTGGATGATATGTAGTGAAATCTGAGGGTTTTTTTCCAACAAACTTGGCATTTCTGTATTTCTCCTATAGAAAGAACGATCAAGCACTCATAACAAGAATGCACGAGGGAAAGAAGGAAGTGATGGATGGCAGGCCAGGGAGAAATAAAGCCATAAAAATAGTAAATACCTAAATGGGATTTGCTCTTTCAGTGACTCAAGCACCAAAGTTATATTTTTACAAACCACGGCCTCATTAAACCAGAAATATGTCTGGCTCCTGCACTGTGTAAGGCCATGGAAGTCCCAAAACAAAATCCATTTATTGTTATACATTTCCCCCTTCAATTTGGCCTTTTGCTTCTGACTATGGGCCAAATTCCATCTTCTGTCCTTGAAGAGAGAGACACACACACACACCCCACACACCACTCCTTCAAGACAATGGGAGTTCCAAGAATGGATTTTAGGAAAGAATTTTGTCTTATAGTTTTGTATTTTCAAGTTTAAAAATGTGTCTATTTTACAACTGTAGGTTTTTTTTAAAGGGAAATTGAAATAGACTTGTATTTTTGTGACAAGGGCTCAAACTCAAAAGCTGTGCTGCACAGTAACTTGAAGGCATATAAAAGCCAAAAACCAGACACGATACTGGGTGTTCATATTATCTCCAAAGTCCAAATGCGAGTAAAACAGAAAAAACACATACAATGAAACTGTGGTCTCCTATGTCTCAATAATGGTATATCTGGATCTGCCCATAATGAGAACTGATATAAATGAATTAAAAGAGACAAAACGTAGCCCTCACTCCTCTGAGCTACGTGGGGGAGAGAAGCTGAATGGTAGCTGCTGATTGGAGGTTCTCTGAACCATTCTCTCTCATCTACCAGGGTAGGATGGCTCAGGGAAGACTGTGCTTAGTAGGGGCTTAATTTTAAAAGGGCCTGAATACTCTGGCTCTGATCCAGTAAAGCATTTTAAGAATCTACTTAACTTTAAGCAAGTGAGTATTCCCATTGATTTCAAAGTGACTACTCATGTGCGTAAAAGTTAAGCAGGTGCTAAGGGCGCTCCTGGATCAGGGCCATCCCCTCGGAGTATCAGTCACTATGCACATTTATTATAGCGATGAGTTGCTATAAATATCAAGATAAATGCTGCAGGACAGTAAACAGAGGATCTGAGGCAATGCTTATTGAAGTCAATGGGAGTCTTTCCACTGACTTAAGTGAGCTTTGGGTCAAACACACATAGTAGTGCTCCTTACTGCTGCGGCAAAATGCAGGAGGTAAACACCCATACACCACACAGCTCGCTCCTCTACAAAGCTATGTCGTTCTTCAGAATCTCAGGTTTCTTTCTTTCTTTCTTTTCTTTTTTAAAAAAAGGAGTAACTCCCTAGCTGTTACGGTTGCAAATAAAATCTGAAAAATGTGAACTGACTTAACCAGTGCAGAATTGCCCAATTCATCTCCAGGTTAACTCAGATACCCAATGAAGATCATTTAAATGTCCACATTATTAACTACTGGCAATAGTTCAATTAATAGTGGAATTCCTCAGGTAAGACAGGACATGGAGAGTCATATATCTGTGCAGTTTGCCACGTTGGTGCCACTGCTTTGGCCCCAGTCGAGAAGCAACCAAGCAGAGTCCATGGGCATACTGAATCCCCCCCAGAGGGGGAGCAGAGCTCAAAAAGAGCATGTTACTATTCTGAACCTCTGGACAATCTACAGTGAGTGATGTCTCTTTCTGGTGCACCGCTTATTTTAGGGGCAGAGCTTAAGAGAATACCACCAGCTTTTTTCCCAAGTTTCACTCCTGTGGGAGGAAGGGGAGCATAGGAGCAACAGGTGCTTCTCCTACAACCAGACAACGTTGTATAGAGCAGTGGTTCTCCACCAGGGGTATGCGTACCCCTGCGGGGAAGCAGAGGCCTTCCATCAACTCATGTAGATAGTTGCCTAGTTTTACAATTGGCTACATAAAAAGCACTAGCGAAGTCAGTGCAAACCACAATTTCATACAGACAATGAGAAAGTAAGCAATTTTTAACTAATAGTGTGGTGTGACACAAATGTATTTTTATCTCTGGTTTTGTAAGCAAGTAGTTTTTAAGCGGAGGCGAAACTTGGAGTATGCAAGACAAATCAGACTCCTGAAAGGGGTACAGTAGTCTGGAAAGCTTGAGGACTGCTGGTATAGAGGGGCCAGAGACATGGACATAGCCCCAAGCCAGCTGGCTATGTCCCACTGGGTCCGGTAGCACTGAAAGACACCAGCTGGGCCCTCAGCATAATGTATTCATTCCTTACCCTCCCCTTTTCCTGCACAGGTCTACTGGAAGAAGGTTCCTGCACTTCTTCCCTCACTAATCCATTCACACAAACCAGGGCAGATTTTTCCCCAAGAAACACTTGGGACCAGATTGTGAATCTCTTACTTCAACTAGTGAGCACTTACTTATACTGAAGTCACGGGTACTGTTTGTGTAGGTAAGTGCTCACTAAAAGATGTAAGGGATTCATAATCTAACCCTTGGAAGGTCTCTCTCCTAGATTTAAAAAAACCTGTAAAACCGGTAAAACAAATAAGGTAACAAGTCTATTACCTCCGTATCTGAATATGCCAGCATTGGTGTTTATTAAAGCAAAACCATATTGCTATTTTTTTTCCAAAGAAACTTCTGTACTTCAGTAGATTCTAATAGATGATGTGACACGAATTAAATATTCCTGTCAGCAGGGAAGTTCAGTAAAAAGCACAACAACAATAACTAAAAAAAAAAAAAAAAAAAAAAAGAGAGAGAGAGAGAGGCTCAGCAAGCTTGGAAATCCATAGAGCAGGAATTAAATGCTATAATCAAATTGTTTGTGCAACCATTTAGCGTCTCATTTTCTTGCTGTGCAAGCTGAGGGACCGCTTGAGACAGGCCATCTTGGAGAGTAACAAAGTGCACCAATAACTAACATGGGATTAAAAGAATATTGATAGCCCATGACAAGCTGCTTCCTGAGAAATGTTTCTTGGTCAAATAGCAGCAATCATTAAATATATGAGGGTCAGTCAATTTAATCTGCTCTTTTTATATGGATTGATTAGTTTAGTAAAGTAACAGAGCTAGGAGACAATTAATGTGACCATAGTTTTTCATGCCACGATGGTAGCCCATCATTTTTAAAGTGACTACTTAAAAGATGATCTTCTACACTAATACATACAAGTCATACACATTTTAGCAACTGTGTACAGCACTGGTAGGGACTGAGACCATTAAGAGTTGCAGTTATACAATCCAGAAAATCATTATAGTATATTTATATAGCATCTTTTATCCAGAGGGTCCCAACGTGCTTTACAAACTTGACTTAAATAGTTATAATTTACAAATTGTAGTCCCAATCCTGCAATGGGCTCCACACATCTGTGCCCATGTGCAGCTCATTACAGGGTCATGCTTCGATCTAGAAACTACTACACACCACTAATGTATCCATCACTTGCATGAAATGTGGCTACTCTTCAAAAGTGCACAGCTACATTACATGAAAGTTCAGGCCATGAAGGGAAGAAGAATTCTCATGATATCCTATGGAAAACGCCTATAGAATTTAATACAGGTGAAACAAATAGGGTTCAATAGAAACCGTTTTTAGAAGAAAACAGGATCCTTCCTATAGAATTTTCAGACCCACATGAAGAATTTAATAAAGAATATCATGCCTAATGAATTATATAGGCTGGTTTTACAACTTCTATTCAAAACTCAAAGAACTTTTCCATAAAAAGAATAATCATTTGAAACCCCAGGACAAATTTTAGGTAGGCAAACTATAATCAGAACGGAGCCAAGACACCGTAGCTAACACCTCCATTCTTGGTGGAAAATGCCATGAAACCTTTAATAATCAGTCAAGTCTTGGGGCTGCTCTAAGCCATATTCAGTTGTTCATGGCCACAACAGACCACTCCAGCAGCCAGGGAAACTGATTCAAGATCTCCAAAACTTCCTATCTCCAGTCTGGCTAGAAATACTGTAGGAATGGACTTGCCAGGGTCTGCTCAAATAGCTGCTCATATTGGAGCCAGCATTTTCCTGCAAAGGTCTTTCAGCACTGCACTATTCTCAGGTGTTCACCTCTTGGCCCTCTCTGACAGTTGTTTGACAGATGATGCAAATTGTCTGGCACACGTTTTAAAGTTGGACATTTAAGAAAACAAATTACAGCTGACGTCTTTGATGTAATGCTTTGTGACACCAATAGTTAGGGAGAGTGACACTGTCGGAAAATAATTTAGGTTGAAAGCTTTTGGAATGGTTCATGTTCCAAGGTGACTTTGCACTGTAGTTTGCTACTTTTATAAGTGATTCGTGATACACTTTCTGGGTGAGATGCAAAGCCCATGCAGGTCAATAACTGTTTCCATAGACTCCCAGGCATTTTGGATCAAGCCTTCAGCGAGAAGGCAATCTCACAACATAGACCATTCAGCAAAAGAAGGCGTTCTTACAGAATCTGATCTCACAGTTAGTCCCTCAGTATTTCCTCCTCTAGTATTGGTAGCTGACCCTATATTTCCAGGTTCCTTCTTTGACTTTAAAGAAGGAGAGACAGGCCCGCCAACAGCAACGCTGGGCCCCAGGGCAATGGGTGCTCTTCTGGCATGGCCAGGGCTTCCACATGCCTGCCTGGCTGCCTTCGCCACCCACAGTACCACCCCACGCGCACCTACGAGCCCTGCAGCCCGCCCGGGGTGATTTAAAAGGGCCCCAGGCTCCTGACCGCCACTGCTGCTACTGCAGCAGCAGCAGTTAGGAGCCCCGGGCCCTTTTAAATAGCCCCCTTTGCCCGCCCCCTGATCTCCCCGTTGGCAGGCCTGAGGAGAGAGCTTTACTTTGGGCTGCAATTAGAGAGACAAATGCCACTCATCTGCCTCAATGAGCTGGGAAACTTGATAGGGCCAGCAGTGGCAGTCCCAGCAGCAAGGGACATACTGAGGGACACCAGGTAGATTCTCCCCTCAGGTGTTTCTGGCACCGATTGGCCACCAGGGTGAGGGGAAAAGGGTACTGGTTGGCCAGCAATTCCCAGCTCCCAGGATGGAATAGGAGCCATGGGGAGCCTCTTTTGGCTCTGTTCCAGCATCCCCACCCTACCCACCCTGAACTAGGAATGGGAATCCGGTCTGACAGATGCTACGGGTCTAGCCGATCATCCCTTTGGGGGTCAGGAAGGAATTTGTTCTCCCGTGGGCCAATTGGCAGAGGACTAGGGAGTTTTTCACGTCCCTCACAACACCTTCAAGGCACAGTGGGTTAAATAGGGACGTGTTTACTGCCTAACATATGTACTTGGGTTGAGTTGTTAATTTGTCACAACTTGCGGCCCATAAAAGAATAAAACGAACAGTTCCCAGAGATAAAAGACCTGGGCTTTTGGTGATGGGCCTTGGGCTCATGAGATAGGGTGAGACCTGGTGGCCCTCGCAGGCCGAGGTCTCCACCCTTCTGCACCCTCTGTTCCCCATGCATGGGGCAGAATACTAGGACTCAGAGACAGCTGAATCCTGGGGGGAAGGTGGTAGGCTGAGGAGAATCATCCCATGTCATGGGTTATATGGTAAGGAACCCTCTAACCCTACAGTGGGACCAGTTAAATGCCTTGTATAGGAGAGTGTAGGTGATGGGCGGGTAGCAAGCCCCCCCCCCCCATGTTAAAGTTTAACAAAAGTTGCAGCCTGACGCTTAATTCCATACATGTGTTTGTCCTTATTTTGCCACTGTTTCCACATCAAGTACACCATGAACACTCATGCCTCATCTTTTAACCCTGATACCTGATAATTTTTTAACTTTCTGGTATCTCTGTAAGTCTTGATCTTTTTCCAATCACTTTGGTAAG
The DNA here is from genome assembly GCF_028017835.1 of Emys orbicularis. NCBI lineage: Eukaryota > Metazoa > Chordata > Testudines > Emydidae > Emys > Emys orbicularis. Next base: position 28,745,164 of record NC_088696.1, read on the forward strand.
GAAGGAGAAGGTGGGAGAGAAAACAAAGATGGATCCTGGATGTTATGCAGGTGGGCAGCAATTGACATTATGCTATTCTTCTGGAGGCACTCTTTGATGTTCAGTACCTTGCCCCAAAGACACTGGACAACACAGCTGCAGAGCTGGTAATATGGTCCTCAGGTTTTGTCAATGAAGCAAAAATCTGGAAGAATGAGACCAGAATAGAATCTATGAACCCAATATCTCACTACAGATTCTCCAGGTTATTTGAGATTATAATTGAGTTTTGTCTCAGAACAGAAGCCAATTATAATGAGGTTAGGGAATGTAAAGTATCTAAACACATATGTAGCCTATGTATATTAGCTTTGGCTCAGTTAAAACACTGCATGAGATCAGAAGGTCTTCAATATTGGAAGAGAAAATGACATCAGAGGACCTGATAGTCATTTACTCTATGCCCCTTTACACAGTTATTATATGTAACTATAAATTACTCCCACCTTAAGGCCCCTTTACACTGTCAATGTGGTCTAAAGTGTAAATGAAAATCAGGTCCAGTGAGTTTTTGCAGAAGTAATCAGAGGGCTTTAAGGGACAATAGCGGCCTTCTGCAACACATTACTAACATTTGACATCTGGAGACAAACCTATTTCATATAAAGCAAGTTCTGGAACATTTTAATGAAAGAACTGTACACAGAACCACACGGGGTTCAGTTTGTACCCTTTACTCAATCAAAAACCTAAGTGCAAAACATAGTTAATGCAACTGTACGGCTGCACAGTTAAAAATGACAAAAAGTGTGAAAATGCAAAAGATTCCGAGACCTAACTCAGCTACATGCACATCACGTATGTTATGTAGCGATGAGACAGAGCTACAAAATTTAGAACCTGATTTGGATGTGAATCTGAACGTCCCTAAAATTCAGGGTAAGTGTCTGGATTCAGTGTTCCAGTTCTAGTCCATATTTATCTTATGGTGTGCCAGGCACATCATAAACCATGTGAGGAATGGAGGCAGAATATGGCTCCAGATTACTGAGTAATAATGTTGAAAGCAATGAGACTGCACACAGTGTAAGGTATTACTCAGTGTGAGGAAGGTTTGGAAGAACCTGGTCCAGAGTAAGGTGTGCAGTTTACTGGGGGTGCGGGGGAAGGAATACACAATGTGGCTGAGTTAACATTGATGTTGGAACCTTCACTTTGGTATCCTTGACTGTTTGTGGTTTACCTTGCATTAAATTATTGTTTAATTATTTATCATTTCCAAAGAGCATATAACTTTCTGTTACAGCTTATTGAAACAGTAATATGCAAAGATTTCACATCAGATGGTTTAGGATTCTTCAAGCTAGAAACTTAGCTTAGATTGCACTGGGATTGCTGTCCTCTATTGAACATGAAGCCATTATCCCTGGCATGAAATGTGAAACACATACCAGAACCGACCACCGACTCAATCATCATCCAGTGATCATTTTGAGTCATTACACTCCAGCAGCAACTCCTGCCTACAGCATCACCCTTTCACCCCACATAAAAGAGATTTAGCTAGCCCAGCAGACTAAGGCAGATAGTCAATTCCACCTCAATGGAAGGGACAGTCACTGAAAGGTGTTGGGTAAGTAAAAGTGGGAGAAAAATAGTAAGATTGTAGTCATCTCCCCAACTTCACCAAAAAACATGCAAAAAGTAAATTGACTGGGCTATTGTCAGTAACTATGTCTTGGATGCATATCGAGGTAGCTGATGTAGCCCAATGACCAGACCACATTGTACAGGAAATAAACATGTCTTGATGTCTGTTCACCCTCCTTCTGCCAACTTTCTGAGGACGTTCAATACAAAAATCTCAGCCTGGTTTTCATTTTAGTTTTGCAGTTCACCTTAAGGGTATTTAAAGTATGTCTACAAAAGAATAAATATATCATGCACAAAAATAAAAACCAATTGTAACCCATTAATTCTGCCTTTTAATTTCTTGTTTTCCTAGACCCTGCCTATTTTACTTTTGTTTCATTTTACACCAAACTTAACCACACAGTCCTTGCTCAGGCAAAACTTCTATTGTTTTCAGAGGAAGTTTTGCTTGAGGAGTGACTGCATGATTGGATCTCTTATGTGACCTAAATATTTCCCAGAATTGTTCTTGGGACAGGTTTTCCCATTGCTCATAAATGAGATTTTATTTAATAAAGAAATAAACAAATGTGGAAACATTTTTAGGTTTTGAATTTCAAAGACAGAAGTCATCATTCTTTTAGGCAGGTGTGCCTTTCTTGGCAGCTGCTAAAGATTAGCAAATTACAAGTTCAGGATTTTTTTTTTTTTAAATATGGCTAAAGAATAAAATCTTTAGTCTGGCAATTTGAAGTCAAACTGCCACAATGAGCACCTGTTGAGAAAGCCCATTATTAGAAGCTGGGGGTTCTGGGTGAAAAGATCACTGTGAATTAATTTTGATTGCTTCACAAAACTCTGCATAACAAATGGTCTCTGATGGGGGTATCAAGGGACTTCCATTTGAAGGGGGGAAAGATTTTGTTTCTAGGAAGGTAATATAATCTCTGCAGTGACATTAAAACACATCAGTGGCTGCACTTGCCTGAGTCCCTCTCCTGAAACAGATTGTATGCGCTTAGGTTACCAGGTATTATGCTTTGGGAGGGGAAAGAGAAACAACTGATATCAAAATCTTTTCTAAAGGATTAGCTAAAAAGCATATGGTCAGAGATCCATGACTCCTGGATTCTTAAAGCAGTTATCTACTTATATGTTTCATCCACAGGCATATTTCTCTACGTGCTGGACTGTTACATTAATTGCTGAAGTGAAAAAAAATATCAAACCATAAATTAACAAAATAATGCAGCAAGTAAATATTTTGCTAGAAAGTAACATATATTCTAATAGGGATATTAGCAAGGATACAAAGAGAATGGATATCTAGCAAATATTTATCTCTACTGGGGCAGAGGCTACTGAATATTAAGCAGCGATTTCCTCTCTCTCTGAAAAGAGTGTCCATCTGAATTATGCAAAAATGCTACCTGTCTGTCATTTCCTGATTAAATTTAAAGCCATGCTTCCCATCTGTTTGTGCAAATTAAAAGAGTAATATTCTATCAACTACTTTGTATGATCACTTTACTTAAGAGTTTCCTGCAAAATGATCTCATTCTTTTTTAGAACAAAAAGAATCACCTGAAAGCTCTATGCTCTTAGCTAATAATAATGATTTGATCAACTTTATGCTTCAGTTGTCAACACTTGACCATTAATACTACACAAGTTACAAGGTTCACTAATCCTCTAGCCAAAAGGAAGCAAAACTGACTTCCAAAATGCAAAAGCTATAAAAGTTATTTACATATAAAGATGAAAAAAATGTCCCAGATGTGTCATATCCTGCCTTCATTTTATATAAGTGATTCTGCTTTTAAAGTTGTATCATACTTTAGGTCCTGTCTACACTGGGGATTTCAACTGCATCTATGCCAGGCCTTTGGTGTGTTTGGATTCCATATTGCTACAATGGGCCTGCATCATCCTCATTGAAGTCAGTGGGGGTTTTGCCACTATCGTAAGAGCAGGATCGGGCCCAGTATTTCTGTTCATTAAACGCATCACTTAATTAATCCTAACCATGGGTCGGATCCTGCATTTCACTCACTCCTGATATCAGTGGGGAATTTTGCATAAGTGAGGACCATGATTTTGGACTGAATAGCAAAGGTCTCAGCCTCCAGGCTATTAAGGCACCTCTCTGTTGTTTTGGCAGGGCAGAGGAGCACAAAAGCCCGGACACTTGAACAGAGAAACCCTGAGGCTACTCTAATGCATGCCAGAGGCCAGCCCAGCAGCTGGAAAGCCCCAAGATAGGAGGACAGAAAAGTGGCTTACCACCACTATTGCAGTCCTCAACCCTTCCTGAGCTGAGCTGGCCTGATCCTTTCCTTGCCCCATCCTGCTTTCTTCTTGGCACTGATGCAGAGGGAGCCTTACAGAGTTAGATCCCATGCCATGCAGGGGCATATATACCCAACTCCTTATGCAGCAGAACAGCACCAATCCTGCTGTTTATGGAGCCTCCACCTCTACAAATGTGGGAAATGGGTATGTCACACACTGCTTCTGTAAACACTAGAAGCAGAGAAAAACAACAAAGAAATTTATAACAAAAACATGATTTTTCTCTCACCTCATTCCAACGCTTGTTTTTTTTTAAGTTATGCAAATAATAAAGTAAGACAAGTGCAGACATACAGATGTTGGGAAAATGCATGGCCCTGGCAATATAAAGTGACTATGGATGCATTATTAGTGAAAACTACCGGAGAAGCTTTGCAAGGAGCAGACTCCAAACTTGGAAAGGTTACACGGTTCATATGACTAAATAACATTAACTTAAGTGAAGGGTATGCACCAGACACACAAAGTGACATAAAGGGCCAAAGACTGCTTTGCACCCCTGTATTGAGGTCAATGGGGCTGCACAGTGTTGGCCAGAGCATAATTCTCCCCAGCATGACTATTTGAACATTTATCAAATTTTGAAGTCTATCAAATGTCTTTTTTTAAGTAGCATATATATTTATTCCCTTGCTGTTTCAAAGTCTCTTCATCAACATCTAATGAAAGCCACAGAGCAATGAAAACAAGTGACCAGGAAAATATTCCAAACAACTTGTTTTAATTAAAAAAATAAAAGAACCCTACTCCCAATAAATGCCCCTCCAATTTTATTACAAAATGATTTAAAAAGCAGAGCATTTAAGGCTCTATTAGAAAAATATAAACAGTGGGAAATATGTAAACACATCCCTCTGTTTCTTTTTCACAAACAAACTACAAATCTCCAATGCTGAAAAGTTCTTCCTTAAGTTAATAAAATCTGTCAGCTTCCATAATGGTTGATTGGAAGAAAGTCCACAGGTGCGGTATTCTGTTGTTCACAGCTTGGGAAGTCAAGGCTTATAATAAAAAGCCCTCTGTGTTATGGCCCTCCTTCCCCATCAATTCACATCAAGTATTATTAGAATCATCTGCCACCTCAGTGCTGCTTCCTCTGTGCTCAAACTGCAGAAGCAACAGTGACATTTTACTGCTCTGCAGGTGCTGCTGTGTGTGGTCATGAACACATAAGTGTGGCCTGCTATTGTTCTCCAGTAGCACTTTGATCTCAAGCACAAAAAGCTGCCTAGCTGGATGCCCTATTCATTTTTATGCTGGGTTTATATGGGTAAGAGAAAGAAGAGGTGACATGAGATGGGCAATCCATAATATTTATTTCAACAACTGCTTCAAATCTTTTTAAACGTCATAAGAACATGGCTCATTAAACTACAACAGCCTTGAAATTGTGTTATAAAACCGCAAAACAAAAATCAATACATCTGCTGGAAAGGAGGTAATGAAATATATCGAGTTGGCTGAAAAGTGGTTTGTATGAATCATAATATTATTATGTACACATCACTTCTATTTCCAATACTTAAAGTTAACAAACTAGGGAGTGCTTTTTTCTCCATCACTTAAACAGGTGCTACGAGGTAAGGTTTAACAAAGTTATTTTCCAAAGCCATTCCTTCTGCTATAAATAACACTGGGGAGGAGGGGGCATAGTAAAGGGAGATCAATTCAACACATATTTGCTATCTGAGCTTCAGCTGTTGTCGTATTACTTCACAGTCTAATCAATACTCTGCTCCAGAAGGGCAAAGGAAAAAGCCACAACATCACCCTGATGAGTCACTGTAGGTTTATTACTGGACTAAAAGCATGTAGTGTTTCTAATCTTAATAAAGATTATTTTTGGTAGCAGCATCTCAGCCACTATTAAACACTGTAACCCTCCTTCTAACATCTCGTGTGATGACTTCAATTGTTTTCCATTTGCTTTTCAACTGTGTTGTCTGAATGTTTCTGAAAACAACCCCCCAAATAATCACCCAGGAAATGATTCAGAATTATTTTTCATTGACTTTAAATTGAAGTTATCACTCTCCCGGTGAATTCAAACAAAGATGATGTTTTTATCTTTTAACACATAGGGAAGTAGGGATATTGCTATAAAACCCAATCATTGGGAGGCTTCGGGATGGAGGTAGGGGAGGGGAGAGTCTGATGATTAAATCATCCAGATCCTCAGATGGAAATGTTGCTGTATCACCCATGCATTGTACTGTATAATCTGTAATGCTTTAAACAAACAAACAAACAAACAAAACAAGGCACTGCAGCTATGAGATGCGTCTTTCTCGGTCTTTGTCTCACATCCTGGGGCTTCTTCAGATGTTCTCCCTTCCTGGGGCTACATTGCCATTCCGTGTTAAAGCTACTGATGCATCTGCTGCTTGAGAACTGAACGGTGCACACGCATCTTCTGCGTCTGATAACAATCACATGCAGAGGTGATTGGCAGATCACAAAATGGGAACCCAGGTAATGTATTGTGGAGCAGAGTGACAATTTTCCTTTATTAAGCTCCTTCGACTGCTTCACCTGCACTCCGCCCACTAATCCAGTGGTTCTCAACCAGGGGTACATGTACCCCTGGGGGTACGCAGAGTCTTCCAGGGGGTATATCAGCTCATCTAGATATTTGCCTAGTTTTACAAAAAGCTACATAAAAAGCACTAGCAAAGTCAATACAAACTAAAAGTTCATACAGATTGTTTATACTGCTCTATATACACTAAAATGAGAACACAATATTTATATTCCAATTGATTTATAATTATATGGTAAAAATGAAAAAGTCATCAATTTTTCAGTAATAGTGTGCTGTGACGCTTTTATATTTTTGTGTCTGATTGTGTAAGCAAGTAGTTTTAAAGTGAAGTGAAACTTGGGGTACGCAAGACAAATCAGCCTCCTGAAAGGGGTACAGTAGTCTGGAAAGGTTGAGAGCCACTGCACTAATACATCTTTGCCAGGACTTATTCTAACATTCCAAATGGCTAGGCAGCTCAAACAGCCAACTCGCCTGCCCCTCTGAACAAGCTGCCAGCGTAATGATTTCTATTTCCTCTAACTGTGGCATCTACCCTTAAAGGTATACTGGCTTCTGGTGAAAGGGAGAAAATATTCAGTCTCTGACTAGTGATATGTTTATAGTTCACTACCTCACAACCCAAGAGGACTAGAAATGGGAGATTTCTACCTCTGATCCTCTGCACTTAATTCAAGCCCTGGTAGGTCCTGTGGTACCATGACATCATTATTTAGAGAAAATATATTTTAGGTCGTTTGTAGAAATTTCTGAACTGTGTTAGTTATAAAGTTCCTCTTTCTCAAAGTTCTGTACAGTTGGATTTAAGCTACCAAGACACTTGGCTATTACATAATAATATATCCTTTAAGCCTCTCTAAAACATTTGTAGAATAGTTTACTGTAGCCTGTACGGCAAGTACAGGATACGTAATGGTGAAGGGTGGTATAAAGACTGGTTTGATTCACAGATGCAGAACCACAACTCATACTGGTAAAAGAAATTATAAAACGTTGTCTCTGATGATCTTAAAGTACTTTGCATGAACATAACAGGGCAAGGTCAACAATATTAGGGGCCCCCTCTGGACCCACGCACTTGGGTTCCCTCCCTGGAGAAAGCCTCTTGCTGGGGCACCATCATTACTAGGGATGGGGGATGATCTCCTGCTGGGACCCATCACCTCTGGGTACATGTGCATGCGTGTGTGGAGGGAAGCCTAGAGGAAGCTTCACACTAGGAAATCACCACCCACAGCAGTAGAGAAGGGCATAAGGAAGCCTCCCTTATGGGTGACATTAGCTATACAGCTGGGAGAAAACACTAAGAAGCACCCACACTCAGAGGCAGCATCAGTCACAAAGGCCCCCTTGCAGACACCATCCCTGCCCCCAAATCCCCTCATGTCCTATGGAGGGGGTGGGGAGAAAGCAGCCATTTACACACTGACTAAGGACCCGCACTGCACACTCGAACAGGCCTCCCTCCTGCAGGAGGCTCAGCAACTCAGTCCTTCTCCTAGCACGTGGAATGAGGAGCTGCCTAGGGGCCTGTTCAGTACGAGATCGCACAGGGCCACCTGCCGGCACAGTTTGTTCCACCTGTCAGAAATGGCCCTGTGGTGGTGCGTATGGGACAAACAGCTACCACTTCACTTCCCGAAACCCACCCACCCCTGGAGCAGAATCCAATCGTTGTTTAAAAGTGCAGAGCAACATTCACAAAAATGTCCTGGACAGGAAGTGAAGAAGAACTCTGTATCCAAATACAACTGAGGGGGGCTTTAAAGCGGCATTCAGATTTGCTAGAAAACCAGGATTAACTGCTTTAAAAAAAACCACACACACGGAGGTGGGAGCCCTGAATCTCAGCTACAGCTAAACTGAATTTGGACTGGGCACGGCAGGGAACAGACTGGGCTTTATGCCACCTTTGTACCTCTCTGATTCTGTAGACCACCAGAGAGGCCCCAATGCAAGCTAGAGTAGTTCTATATGCTTCTCTAACAGCTGTCGCAGCAGCCTAGTGTACTCCAGTCACATTCTTCCTGTTATACTCCTTCCATCCCAGCTGCACCCTTGGCATGCCCTATGCTGGGGACTGTAAGGAGGAAAGCGGGTGGCCATTCTGCTGTCCTATGCCACCCAAGGACACCCCTTTGCTGGGGGCCAGTTCCATCTGCAATATGGTCTTCTTATGCTGGCAGAGCCTGTTAAAGGGGTTATGGCAGAACCCGGATTCAGGACCAGGATCTTTAATGGCGTTAACTGGTCAGAGCTTCATTTTTTATCTCTCCGATGAAAGACAGCACCTCCGGCAGCCACTATGACCACCGTGCTGGAGCATTGGTTCAGCAGAGACTTAATAGAAATAGAAAAAATTAGAAATTAATGGAGATATCCCATCTCCTAGAACTGGAAGGGACCTTGAAAGGTCATCGAGTCCAGCCCCCTGCCTTCACTAGCAGGACCAAGTACTGATTTTGCCCCAGATCCCCAAGTGGCCCCCTCAAGGATTGAACTCACAACCCTGGGTTTAGTAGGCCAATGCTCAAACCACTGAGCTATCCCTCCCTTTAAGGGAAAGGTCAGCTTCTGAATCACCAGCACCGCTATCTGCAGCATACAGATATGCTTTGGAGGTCTCCAATCCAAGTACTGACCCCTTCCAACCCTGCTTAGCTTTTACTATGGAATGATATAGAGAGTAGATGCTACAGCTGCAGGCTATTGATATTTAATCTTTAATTTATTGTTACTTTATTGTTTCCTATAAATTCTCATGTCTTTCACATGCTGCTGCTAAGACCTCTGCCATTAATTGTTAGTCTTGCATAGAGCAATAACTCCACTCCAGACAAAGAAAACCAACTCCTAGTCACCAAGAGAGAGACACGTCACATCACCACAGGATTCCCTTCTCATACCAAGCCTTTTACAGTTAATAATTATACAGCAACTTTGTCTGCTTAAGGTCAAATACCCTCCCCCACTGAAGACCGCCATGTCAACATACAACAGCCTTCACTGGAACATTAAGGGCCAAGAGTCCATTACACTGAGCTTCCTACAGTTACGTTATCTGACTCTGCTTGAATAAATCATGACTCTCAAAATCAGCAGCATCTCACTCACCCCTGCATATATGCAAACCCTATCCCTACAGGAAGTTGAATCACTCTCCTAGTGTTTATTTACTAATCATTTTTATGATCAGACTCACAGGACTCAGCTCGACCTGTACCTAAGCTATCCACTGCTATGGAATTTGGGGCTGACATTTTCAAAGCTGACTGATATTCAGTGCCTCATTTTTGGGTGACTAACAGGAAATACTCGTAAAGGAGCCTGAATTTTACACAGCAAGCGTTCAGTGCTTTCTAAAAATAAGGCCCCTTTTTGGTTTCCCAAGATGAGTACCCAAAAACAGAGATGCTACAAATCACTAGTCACTCTTGAAAATGTAGGCCAGGGGCTTTTTGTTGCCCAGGTTCTTAATTTTGTTTTATTCTTGTTGTTATCGTTCTCAACATCTCATTTTTCAGATATGAAAAAAAGCACTTTGAGATAAGTAGCTCATAAAACCAGGACTTTATGCTTTTAGCTGACAATTACTTCAGACTCCTGATGAAATTAAACCCATTCCGCTTTGTTTCTCTTTGTTTCAGGAGGGCAGTGGGGAAAAGAAAAAGCAGCAGCAAATACCCACTGTCAGGCAGAATGCACTGACTCATATTGGAAGTGGCCGGTGTTGGAATGGCTAGCTACACAAAGTTATCCTTTCAAACCACTGCCATGGGGAGTGATAAGGATGGGCAATGAGTTCAGTAAAACTGAGAGAAGCCCCTACCCTACCAAACCATTGAAATACTGAGCATTCATTTTCCTCACTGCTAGTTTCCAGCACTGAGAAGAGAATGGGCATAACCTTGGCTGCATTCCCACAATGCCCCAGCCAATACAGCTTCACCAGTACAGTGGTATCATAATTTGCTGCTGGTATAATAATAGTAATACCCGTCTCTTGTATAGCACTTTTTAATTAATAAATCACAAAAGTAAGATGAGTATCATTATCCCCATTTTATAGATGGGAAAACTGAGGTCGGTGGGGGGGGCAAGTGATTTGCCCAAAGTCACCCAGGAGGCCAGTTACGGAGCCGGGAATAGAAGCCAGTTCACCTGACTCCAACTCCAGTGCACGATCTACTATGAAACACTGCCTCCAGGAAATGACTATTTCTGTTATTGTCCCCTGCCCCAGAACAAGTAGGGGAGGAATTGTGACCACAATTCTAGTTCTACGTTGTCATACTATACATTCTAACCCAGACTTTTTGATAACCAAATATTTTGCCTCCCAATTAGATATTAAAATTCCATCTGCTTAGTTTTATTGTTACAATCACCAAATAATAAATCTGTGGGGAATAACGTGAAACAATACCAAAAAAAAAAAATCACCCGTAGTCCAGACTAAAACTAATTTGTGATAAACATCACTTAAACTGACAATGAACTATATTCCTGTTCTCCTCAAGGCACAGAGCACAATAAATATTGCCCCTTTGTCGGGTCTGAGCGAGTGGTATTTGTATTATCCACAAGGAGAACTTTGTATCAGATTGTGGTTACATCCAATAGCTCAGTGAAAGGTACAGTAATCTCTTGAGACGCTTCACAGAAATAGATGGTAAAACTGGTTTTCACAAATACAATAAAAAATTTAAATGCACATAAAACTACTTTGGCTTTTAAACAGCATTCATCATAGTTACTTTCCCTGATAACTTACAAACATGGGGAGATCGCAGGTAGAATGCTGCCAGTTGTTCATGTGAGAGTGAGACTTTAGGAGGGTTGTTCTTAGACACTGTTATAACTATTTAGATTCCAACATACAGTAGCTGCTTACTGTACAAACACACAGTAAGAGAGCCCCTTCCCTGAAGAGCTTCCAATTTCAATACACAAGCCAGACAAAGAGCGGGAGCTGAGAAAGTATCATTAGCCCCATTTCACAGATGGTACAGAGATATTGAGTGACTTGGCCAAGGTCACATATGGGCAAAGCTGGGAATTCATATCAGCTTTCCTTAGCCACAGGGTATGTCTGCACTACAGAAAAAGTCTTTTCTTAACTCACGTTAGCTAACCTGTATTAGCTAACATGGACTGAAATAGCAGTAAAGACACGGTGATCAGTGGTGTTCAGTGATCGCACAGTGCTTGCAAGAGCTCTGCTTTATTCTGTGTCCTGTTCTAACTGCCAGTGCCAGTGCAGAACAACAACAAGAGCTTCACAGCCTCACCCAGACGGTCTGGGAAGCTCAGCCCTTGAAGACACTAATACCACTTCTTCCCTCCCAAGAAAAAAATTAAGAATAACTAGAGCTTCACACATACCTCTCAACATTTTAAGTAGCTAAAGCAGCATGGGTCCTGGCCCGCCTGTGGGTGCGAGGCCGGGGAGGGATAGGGGGGAAGGGAGCTGCAGAGCGAGCCTGCCCTGCACTCACCCCACACTAGCGGCTCCTGCATCTCCTGTCCTGCAGGGCTGGCTGGACTCAGTTCCCTGCTCCAGGTGTTGCGACCTGGCCCCTGGTGCACAGGGTCACGTCACAGTACCACTAAAGTTAGGCCCAGCCCCCCTGACTGGGGCAGCTGGGCCAAGTGAGTGGCATTGTAAACTGGTGCATGGGGTCACAATGCCACTCAAAATTTGGCCCAGCTGTCCCCCGCATCAAGCGGCCAGGCCAAACCTGAGCAGCACTCTGACTTCATGAGCACAAGGCCAGGTTGCAAGGCCCAGAGCGAGGAGCTAAGCCCTGCCAGCCAGCCTTCCAGGACAGCAGGTTTTGTGGGTCAACATGGGACCGTCCTGCAAAACCCAGCACTGTTCACTGCAACCTGCCCAGGCTTTCTGTTTGGGAAGCTCAGTCTTTAAGGCACAGCCCCCTACTGGGTATGTCTATACAGCAATCATGGGTGGCAGAAAGCCTGGGCAATTACTCACGTGGCTAGCCCGCATGCAAGCCCCTGCTGCAGCAGCTTCACTGCTGTAGCATGCGAGCTAGCGAGATTGAAACTAGCACGGGTGTGTCTACATGAGCTGCAATTATACCCTATGATTGCAGTGTAGACACACCCAATACCAGAATGGTCACTTGCTTTTAATTTGGGTTAGCAGCTTGATTACAGCCCACAAAGGTACGTCTCCACTGGAGCTGGGGGAGGTCCTCCCAAGCCCAGGTAGTCAGACTCACGCTAGCTCAGATAGTGTGGACACTGTGGCTCGGGTTCTCAAGCCCATCTAATCTCCTGGGTCTGAGCTCAGGTAACTAGCCTGAGCCTCTGCCAGTGTCACATCATCAATGCTTGCTATTTTTAGCATGTTAGCCCAAGCATTGCCCACTGCTGCAATGTCTGCACTGACATACTAGTGTGCTAGCTCAAGCTGAGCTACCGTGAGTCTGTCTCCGGGCTGGGAAGCATGCTCCCAGCTGCAACCTAAGGGAGCCTGGGGTTGAATTCAAGCTGCTAACCCAAATTAAAACCAAAGTGGCTGTGTCTTCCCTGCTATTTTAACCCAGGTTAGCTAACCCAAGTTAAGAGCACACCTTTTATTTTTTTAGTACAGTGCAGACATACCAAAAGTCTAGTGCCTTACCACAAGACCAAACGTTTCCTTTAGATCCATTCATGCAAACTTTCAGGGTTCCAACACACAGTTATGCACAATTATTATGTTAGTAAACTCATTTCAAACATTTTCTATATATTTACAATAAATATATATATACACACACCAAACCAACTAGGCAACATAATAGTAATAAAGAAAAAATGTCTAAATAGCGCCAATACAAAAACTCTATTTAAGATTAATTATTATTTGAATATGCTGCCATCCTCTCTCCATCTGCACTGTTTTAAGAGCCTTTACAAAACCTAGATAGTTTCCCCCCAACCCATTTTACCTTTTTTTTCCATTTGACAAGTATCAATATATTTCTTCCATGTTTAAATGCATTGTAATCCACTGTTTTGTTTGCTTTCTTGTTTGTGCGCTAGCTTTACTGATGATGTCAACATGAATACGCGTAGTTCTGGGAAGAGAGGATTGGTTAATTAACTGCTTTTGCAAAGCCAACAGAGAGAACACAAGAGCACAACCCATTGTTTTGTATGGGTCACACAGGACCTACAAAGGCTACTTGCAAGTATCTCACACAGCAGTGGGCTGAAAACACCAATAGATATTAGGAAGCCAATGGAAGCTAAACTGATTTAAGCAAGGGTTAAACCAGTTTCACTGCATTTACATTACGGGTTTGCCCTGGTATAAATGGATTAACTTCAAATTGATTTAGTTAAAGCAATACCATTTTTCTAGTATTGAGAAGCCACAGCATAAGGAGGTGAGTTGTGCTTGTGTTATCTCCTAGCTATTAGTTACACACAGGTGAATCCTAGTTTACCAGTATTGTATTGTGTGTGTCAGTGTCTTGTCAGCGTGCAGTAAAAAGAAAACCCAAGAGTATATTGTTTGCAGTGGCTTTTCCTGGAGGAATCAGGATCAGGTGAGATCTTTGCAGTCTTTCATCCACTGCATTCATTCTAGAACCAGACCCATAGAGACAGTAGCAGTAATTAGCTGTGCTAAAAAAGTCACAAAACTTCCACATATATACTCTTTAAAAATGCTTAACTTTGTTTATTATCCATAGAATAGGGATTCCAAAGAGTAAGCAGAAGCCTAACCAGTTCAGAAGACAGCACAATTCTCATTAGCAGCTCTCTCATGGCTCTTCAAATACAACGCTGTATCCAGATTAGTCAACTAAACAAAGCTGCAGACTAGAACCCTACTTGCAAAAATATATCACTTTTTTACTTCTCTTAGGATCTTTTAGCTAACAGGAAGACATCAACTCACAGGAACTCCAGTTTAGGGTACATTTGTGCAAATTCCTTGTGCTGTAGTGGACTGGTGCTCCAGCCCCTTACCTTCGTTCCCCTGTTGAGTGCATGAGAGAACCCTGGCAACCTACACAGACACTGGGTGGCAGAGTACATTTAGGGCCATTGCATCAACTTTTGTGCACACAATTACACACATTCTATTTTGGGGGGGGGGAGGGTCCCCCAAGTACCTTTTCTTTCTCTATTTTAAAATATCCTCCTAGTTGTATCATTCTATCCTAACACATTTTGTTCACATCTTTAATATAGTTTCCAGTCAAAGTGTTAGTTTTCCCCTCACCCCATCAACCTCCACAAGGGGTATGTCAAGGGGCACTTCACTGCCATACAGCAGGTAGTCAGACACAGCTGGTGTAACTAATACTGCTAATGAGGCGCTGTGCTACAGCAAACCACTTAAGGTACAACTCAGCACCACCAAGGACACCACAAGTCAGAGGGAAGCACTGAAGGTGCTTCAGCTGCTAGGCCCCATAGGCGCTAGTATCTGGTAGGTCCCTCAAACACTAAAATAAAAGGATAGTTTACTAGGGCTGACAGAAAAGGGAAGATGCAAATACACCAGGTACAATGACTTAGGCAGTTAAAATACTAGGTAAAACAACAGCTCCCAGACTGGCCGCTGGAGGCAAACCCACAGAATTAGGGCTCCTCAGGCTGTCTTCAGCCCCTCCTCTAACATGCAGGCTCTCTGGCCAGGATCAGTCCCTGGTGTAGCTCATTGGGGACAATCCTACGTTGCTACCTGCTACTGTGACAGCATTTCTCACAACGGCGGGCTGCTCCAAATGTGGTCAACAATTGGTTTACAAGCCACCCACCACCACACACACAAGTCCCTTTTGCACCTAGCTTCCCTGTGCAAGGATAGAAACCACTTCTTTGGGGCCAACACCCAGTAAAAGCACAATGACCATTTCCAGGCTAATCCCCTGTTTTTAAGGCATTTGGGGCTCCACTAGCCTTCTCCAGGCTCCTGTCTCTCTAGGTGCCTGAGCTACCTACTGACTCTGGGAACTTGAGAGTCCCTGTCTACTTAGCCCTCTTCCCCTAAGGTCCCTCCCCACTCTCTGCTGCTTCTCCACAAGTTCTTTGCCAAACCTGTTCCGCATGTGGTTCTCCAGCTCCTGCTACAGCCTGCTCCTCAGCTCAGCTTCCTGCCCTGCTCACCATGCAGTTCTCCAGGCCACCTGGCATCCCCAGGAGTCTTTTCCTGCATCAGCCTTTTCCTTTCAAAAAGTTTCCACCTGCTCCCCCTATTGGCCAGGTAGGGCAATGGGCTTTTCCAACCCCAGAGCTTCATAAATCCAGGAGGAAGAAAATAGTTGGTGTTAGGGACCCATGCCTAAGGCCCCAGCTCCCAGAGTTATGTGATTACATCATCATCTCAGGTGCCATTAAAGGAAGTAAGGCTCTAGCCCTCCTGAGTACAAAGAACCATTTGAAAATGTGAGGCAAATGTAACCAAAGCACTGGTGGGTCTGCCTGAGGCTGCAGAGAGCTGGAGATGATAGTTCTGAATGTGAGAACTGCCCTATTCCTCTCAAAGGGCTGTTAGCTCCATGACCCCTTGCTCAGGGGAGAGAGAGAGAGCAGCAACAGCACATAGCAGAGGACTCTGTGTAGGGCAGCAGGACTAGAGTGCAGTCCACCCACCATAGCATATACCCCCCCCCCCCCCCAGCTGATGTGGTAAATACTCAGGGCTCCCCTGCTGCCACCTCTGCCTCTCTGGGGAGAAGAAGGGGACCTCATGCACTGACCCTGCTTCCCTGGGAGGGGGTTCACTGCCACTTCCACACCAAGTAGAGTCCTAGGCAACATTGCCGGGGCAGGGCTTTGGCCCAGACCATTGTGGGGGGAGGCCTATGTGATAGTGGGCCTATGATCCTGGATTGCCTTAATCCAACCTCAGGACTAGGGATATTCCATGCTTTCACCTACCCTCTTCTTTTCACCCCCTCTACGCCCTCATTCATTCTTGGGGTGCCTCTTGTGATTGAAACAACCACCCTGTGCTTTCAAAGGGCTGTAAAACGGCACTGTGAAATTGCCACAAAGGGCATGAAAGCCTGACGCACCTTGACCTTTTCCATCTCACCCTAAGACTCTGGGGACTTGACTACTCTAACCTTTTATTGTTATTATTTTTAAAGTGCTAGTCATGGTGGGAGATCTAGTGCAAACAAAGTGCAGGAGGTAGCAATATCGCATGTAGTATAGGCAAATTCCATTGGTGACTGGGAAATTTTAAGAACACAAGCTCGTGTATACAAGACCAAAGTAGCCTTCATAGCCTTGTCTTCACTGGGAAAAAAGGTATATTTTAAACAGGTATTAGCTGTTGTAATAATTAACCTGTTAAAATCTTAGTAGCAAAGCCAAGGCAAGTTGTAGTCTTAACACACGAGCTGGTTAAGGTAAATCATTCCCTCTAAGGGATACTCACCGTCAAAGCTAGTTTTTCAACATGGCTTTTGCTTTCCTTATATTCGTTAACCAATTAGTCTAGTCCCACTGGCTCAACTTTGAAGCTTTTTTAAAATATATGTACTAGTGGGGAAAGGACGAGAAAGGGAGAGAAGGTGGTGGGCAGTAGGGATCAATTCGCTTTCTTGTGTCACAACACTCCCTTTTTTCTTTTTTGAATTTTTCTCACAGATGCGTCCCTAGTTGCAACACCTGATGCCAGAATCCTAAAGTAGCTGTAGGGTTTATGCTAAACACAATTGACATGCTGCATTTTTAAGAACTTTCAAGAACAAAAATAATTCTTCGTGCTAGGGTGCCGGCCTGCTCTTTCGACCTGTCTGCACACATGATAAGTGCACTGGATAATGTGGAGACATGTCCCATTTCAAAGCTGAACTGATACCGAAAGTTTCAGGACTAATAACTGCATTTAGGTCCTATCCGTAGTAGTGCTTATGGCTATGTGTGAGACTAATATGGTGGCAACATGTTTCATGTCCCCAACTAACCTGCTATAGAACGTATTTCAAACATGACTGGAAATTCCAGTGCGTAAGGAGAGTCTGTAACATAGGTTAGGATAGCATGACTGCAGAAAAAATATCCTTTTCTTCACTGGACCGGGAAACCATACTAGTGACAACTGTGTTGGAAAGCAGTTGACAATACGGTTCTAGACTATGGCACTGATAGTCCCACTTTCCTAGCATACCCCCAGAGTCTTCCCTGCATTCTACTGTCCTTTGGGTTGGCTACACACATGTTGCTGTGGCCATCCTGCCCCCCCACCCTCCCATCAGCTGCCTTCTGGGCAGTACACCTCATTCACCAGCGTCTCTCCCCCTGCTCCCACTCACTGGTGCATTCCCACTGCTATTGTGGGCCCTGAGCCTACTCTGCTTACCTGCAGCCTTTGCCTCCTGCTGCTCTGAGAGGGAGAAGGACGTAGGAGGTAGAGCAAACAAAGGAAGAGGAAGAAAGGAGGCAAAGGGGGGACAAAGATGGTAATGGAGGGAGAGTCAGACTGTGGAAAGAAGCTGTATTAGGTGATGGAGACATATTGGGGGCAATCTAGGATCACAACGGAGCAAACTTACCTGCCATATAATTGTAATCAACGCAAAGCACCCTGCTTATGGATAAGCTTGTATTTATCTATAAGTGTAAGATCATTGTAAACTAAAATGTAAAACTATATAAATACCCAAAGTGTATGTTTAAATACGTACAGGAAGCTTCACACAGCGCAGTAATATCAGCAGCTATAACACTATTCAGTTTAAGTTACTCTCTCCTTACTGTTATTTCCATTTCTTCCTCTGCATATTGCCAAACATCTATTGCTTCTGAACATTTTGCCTGGAGGCAAAGATCTACAAGTTTCACTGTATGTGAAACCTTTCATCATTCTATTTTAGACTCAGCTGCTAACTCAAATACAAATTGCTTCCGGATTGCTCAGCTACTTTACCAGCAGTTTGCAACACATTATTTCAACTCCTGTCTCTGGCCCTATGAGAGAGGGAAAACAGATGGAGAATGATTTTGGGGGAGGGGGACTTTCAAAACTGAACAAATATCGGAGGCGCAGAAAACGGGAAGGCGCATGGCATCCTGCAAACAGGTGCACCTTCCATTCACCAAAACAGGACTTCAACAAGGCAGGTAGCGCCGGATTTCATCACTGGCATGGCGTTGCATTCAGTTACCCCCCGCCCCTGAGCACTGCCTTGCCCATCTGCTAGGATCCTCGAAGAGATTCCCTATTCAAGCTAACTTGTGTCCCTGTCTCTGGAGTGACACCGTTCCCCCTGGACGGCCAGTTTCCTTTAGCTGATTCGTTGATCTGAGCTGCGCTTGGGGAGATCGCCTCCCTCCCCTCCCCATCACTGCTCCAGTATTATCTGCCTTTGCGCCCCGGGGACACGGGCGAGGCATTGAATACAGAGCTGCTCTATTCGATTCCTTAACTTTGTTGTAAATATCACTTGCCAGATGTAAACCCTCCGCCGCAATCCAAGAGTTCAGAAAGAATTCAGTCTCCGGTACCCGCCTGCCAACCAATGGAGGAGATGTTAGTGCCGGCCCCGCATCTAGACTGGGTGCAAAGGGGGTGGGGGTGGGGGGGACTTTGGCCACTTACATGGGGGCTCTGTGCAGGCGTCTTGGTGGTCCTTTTCCTTACATCCCCGTCCTCTCATTGGCGCCTTTCCCCTCTGCTAGTACAGGGAGTGCAATGGGATTTGGACTAGACCCTCACTGGTTTACACTCTCCCCCCCCCCATGTCCGTTTGAAACACCCCTGGCATTAAGGATCGGAGTTAATCGACAGACGTGCTCGGGAGAAATAATTCCCAACCCATCTCTTACCCAAAATCCCCATTTATTGATGGATTCCCTCCCCCGACCCAGTAACTAACAGCCGGGCTCTGAGCTGCTCGAGAATTCGTTAGGGCAGACTTGATGGAAGAGCTCAGACCACACGATTTATCCAGCTAGTACTTTACAAGCAGGTTTGGGTTCAACAAGGTACGTACGAACAGACACCGTGCGTACACATTTGGCAGGTGTTTGTCGTCTCTTCGTTTGGGGGAGGAGGGAGGCTTTTCAAAAATGCCCATTTCCCAGAGGTTTAGATCCAAATTTTGAAATACAGCCATTATTTGTCAGGATCAAAAAACTCCTGCTAATGCAATTAATGTGGCGTGTGTATAACTATAGAGAGTTTTATAATAGATCATAAAATGGTGATGGAAAGGGAAAAGAGGAGGGGAACCTGGTGCGCTAATGAGAAAAATCCGGCGCGAAAGCCACATTGATTTTTGTTACATTTGTGACTAAGGATTAATCTAATGCACACGCATTAGAAATCCTGTCCCAAGGACCTGCACTGAGGTGGAGGCCCCCAGCTGAGCGGGGACTCAGGATGTGCTTTCAATTTGCCAGAGGACCGCTGGGGGGAATATGGTTCGTTTTATTCCCGTGCCTGTTTCTCTTACGAGCTGGAGTCAAATCATGCCCGATTTAACAGTTTGCATTTAAAGAATGCACAAAAATCTGCTCCATCCCCTTCCACTGGTCCCTGCGCAAAACTCGGAGGCAGCAGGCCCTGGGAGAGAGAAACGGGGACGATATTGGCCTAGGGGTAGGTGACATGGGGGGGGGCAAGTCGGGTCCCTGCACAAACGCAGGGGCAGCTGATGTGGTGCAAGGGGCCTCTGGAAGGACCTGGCACAGGGGGCTGACAGCTGGGTGCGGGGCGCTGGGTCCCTCTCGCCCCCTGATCGGGGACACGCTGCGCTGGAGAACTGGAGCCCAGCTCCGGGGCTGCAGAGGGAGCCCAGGTGTGAATCTGAGTTACAGGGAGCGCCGGGAGCTGTGCAAGCGAAGGCAAGAGGAAGTGGGGGGAGGGGAGGTATAGACCTTCCAGGAAAAATAGGGCAGCGTATTTCGGCCCCAGGAAGGGGAGGCTCACGGTCTCCCCGTGCAATGCCATCCCCGCTCTCTGGGATGCTTGCGGCCAGGCATCAACCCCGCCACCCAAAGCGACTTAAGCAGGAGACTTTCCTCCAGGCGGGTGTAAAAGCAATTCTGCCCGGCGCCCGCGCTAACACGGGTACATCGCCTCCCGCTCGGGGGGCCAGGCCTGTGGGCAAAGGGAGCGGGTAGGCGGGGGTCTCTCTCCCCAAGTCTGGGATCAGAAACGCACCGCTGAATGCGCCTGGTGTGGGCGGGGAGCTGAGCCCCTCCAGCCAGCCATGCAGGACCGCAGGTTTTGTGGGTCAACATGGGCCAGACCTGCAAAACCCAGCACAGCTCACTGCAACCTGCCCAGGCTTTCTGATTGGGAAGCTCAGTCTTTAAGGCCCAGCCCCCTACTGGGTATGTCTATACAGCAATCGGGGGGGGGGGGGGGGGGGGGTTGTCAGAAAACCTTCCGGTGGTCTCGCCTTTCGGGCTCATTACGGAAAATCTCCCCCTTGAGTTACACTCAGGCAATTCGGATTGGGAGGCGGTGGGCCAGGCAGCTCTACCTCCGCAACAGCCAGCGGGGGGGAGGGGGACATGGAGAAACCCCCAACCACTCACCCTCCTGCCTCCCCTCCTTCCCCCTCCGCGTGGGGCTCGTTGCGGGGCCTGGGGGAGGGGGCGGACCCCCACCCCCTAGCACCCAGACCTGCCCGCACCCAGCTGACACGTGCCCCAGCGTCTCCTGCAGCCTCGCGTCGTGCTAGGGCTGGTTACACTGGGGGGAGAGACAATTAAAGCGAGCCCGGCGCTGGAGATTTCGGAGCGATCCGCGGCGTCCGCTCACCCGCGCCCCGAGAACCAAACCCCGGAGCTTTGCTGGGGTGGAGGGGTGAAATTTCATCTAGAGCCCGCCGACGGGAGAAATGCCCCTGCTCAGGGCTCAGCTCCCTAGGCCGAGGGAAAAGCCGCCCCTCCAAATGACAGACAGGAATCAGCTCTTAACCTCGTGGGAGAGAAACACTCCGGCGTGCGGCCCGCCCGGGTGAGCGAGGAGAGGGGGCGTTCACACGGGAGCGCAGAATGGAGTCGCTGCCCTAGATAGACAGATGGGGGGTGTAGATCTTTTTTAAAAAGCCAGGCAAGAGGGAGTTCACAGCTCCCCGGCTGCATGCGCCTGGCCGCCCGGAGAGCCTGCCGCTGCAGCCCGGGAAGGGATGGCCCGTGTAGACCCGCTTTAAATGATCCTGGGGGAAAGAGCCCACGCCGCCCAACCCCTCTAGGGCCGGGGGTGTCACATCTTCCCCCACGTCCCTGGTTTCCCAAAGGAACAGCGCCCTGCACTCCCAGAGGGCTTTCTTTCTCCTGCATCCTAAAACGCACTTAAGAGGGATCTAATTCACCTCCTTTGCCCCCCCTCCCCCCGAAAAAAAAAAGACGGGACCTTCCCAGGCCCCCCTCCCCTTTTTAAAAAACGAGCTGGGGTATTTCTTGTACATCCTTTGCCCAGTTGGCAGCCAAGTCTTCCTGTAAAATAAAATCTTCCATAATACCCCCTCTCCCTTTCCCGTACAACCCACCCGCTCTCCTCCCCTTCACTGTTCCCACCCTTGATTCGACAGGCCTCTTGCCTACATCGGGCCAGCCAGTTTCTGCTCCTTCCTCCGGGCTCTTTAGACAAAATGCACCACCGCCGAACGCTTTTGAGTGTGCTCACCCCTTTGATTTTGGCTACAAGGCTCCTTCCTCCACGGGGCGGGGGGGTCACTTCTGCCCTCCCCTTTCCGCAGCGAACAGTTCTGAATTTTCATGGTGTTAAATAAGTCAGCCAAATTCCTAGGGCCAGGATCCTTCCACGTCCACCCCGTTGCTGAAGGCCAGAACAAATCCGAACCCCTCGCTAACAAAAAACTGGTCTATTGTTAAAGTTCCTGGCCGGTGCATCCCAGAGCAGAAACATTTAGTCTAGGAGGCAACAAAATAAACTGGTTTAGGGGTGAAAAGGGTGGAAGAGAAGAAGGCCATTGTACTTCCTAGCTGTGATTCCTCTGTACAGAGCCATGCACTTTCTGTATAGAAATATAAGGGAACTGCACTTCAGAGCCAAACCTCCTCTAGAAGGACAAAGCAGCAGGTGGATAATTTCAGTAACTCACACCTGCTCATGCTTCTGGAAAGGGATGGGGGACTAAGCTGAACCCAGAGAGAAGATTAGCTTGGTTAAGCTGATGAGGGAGGAGTGTGTGCCAAATCTCTCTTGATTGAAATCAATGGAATAACTCACTTAAAGGAGAGAATTATGCCTTGCATTTATAATTCCCTGCGCTCTAAAATAATACCCCCTTTTAATATAAGCTCTGATACTTCCTCCTCTACCGAATCATTAGGAGTTGTGCTCAGACTAATCACATGCACAGACCCTATTTCCAGTAGCCAGCCCACACCAACTACAAAAAAATTCAATCTTAGATAGTGTTTAAAGCACTGTCCGGTATAGCTCAGTCTAGGAATGCTCAGCATTACAGTGCAACAAGCAGTTACCCTGTGTTGCAGTGGTTGCTCCAGCTGCTGCCCTGGAGGAGGTCAAACATGCCAACTTCTTCCCCAGGGCACAGCTGAGCAGGAAAGGGGAAGCAAAGGAGTATGACAAGGGCCAAGCTACTCTACCTCTCAGCATCCTAAACCAGCTGTTAGGCAGCCAGTTAGGAGTTGAGGGTTACTTTACATCAGACCAAGAATAAAAGGACCGTATGCAATTAGTTCTGATGTATTCCAGAAACGCATTACAGCTGAAAGCTTTAGAGCCTTTCCCAACACACCCCATAAGAGTTTTGTATTTTTGATTAGATTAATTTTCTAAACCCAATGCTAAAAAGACATTATAGACAATACCCTACTCATAGGTGAATGCCACCCCCCTGCTGCGGAGTTTGTGATTAATGAAAAAGTTTACCACACCATGCCAAGAGTTCATCTGCACTGGCTGGAAGCAGCGCATAGCTCTTCCCACAGCCATGTTTGTAAGTATAGGGCCAAATTCTTTTCAGCAGTTACCGCAGCCGAGAACTGACCTTTTTGCTATCTGACTTTTTTCGTCCCCAGGATGTCAAAGGCATTAACAGTGCTTTAATAGTTTTCCCTCTGCATGGCAGTAGGACCCATAATTTATCATTTTTAATGGAGGACTGAGTTTTACATGGCTTAATACTGCCCCCAGTGAAAGTCACAGGTAAAGCTCCAATGAACCTGAACAGGTTAGGTTCTAAGATGAACAAAACAAAAACACCCCACATTTAAAGTTAAAAAAAAAAAAAAAAGTCTGCTAAAACCTTGTTTCTGCCACTTAGGGACACAAAAGTAAAGGTATTCTAAAAAGGTAATTAATATTTAATGTCATTAATTAAATCATTAGTCTGTTTAATTTGTCTTTGAGGCTAAAATAACTCAATTTTAGATGTACACTACCTCTAGTGTACATTTACATGTTAACAAATCTGCATATTATATGTGACTCATCTGGTACATAAATCTAACAGTAAAAGACATACATTTTTCTAAAGGCATTAGTGTTTATAGTGTATTTAGGATGCATAGTCATTAAAATTAAAAAAAATCCCTATGAAAAATAGTTACTGCACAGGATATAATTTCCAAGTTAAGTCTCAGCATTATACTGTACATTCTCCCCTACCTCCAACTCAAGATAACAGAAGTAAATAGGCTACAAGGGCCTAAAGTCTTTGTCAAAATGACATTTAAAAAAATAAAAATAATATTTGAATTATCGGCGTGCAAAAATACACAATATACATAAAACTAGAAATTGTCATTTGTTTTAAACCTGTATAATTTAAAAACTGCCAAAATGATTGTTTTACTTCAAATTAAAAGTTAAAAAAAATATAATAAAAAACCCTCAGGCAAAAATTGTGGACCCAATCTTGCGTCCCAAAACTCCCATTAAAGTCAATGATAGTTGTGGGTGCATAAGGAATGCTAGATCAAACCTGTAGGGAGCAAGGCCACATGGATTCCTCCTCCCTACCCCCATATAATACATGAAGGTTTTTAGTGGACATTTTAACTCAGACAAAGCAGGATAAACATGCCACAATCATACAGTCTCCCAGAATAAAGTAAATATCAAATCTAAAACATTTGAACCAAGTGAAACCTTAAATCCAATATAAATTTCCTTCAAAGGAAACTTACCTAGTCTTGATAAGGCCATTGTTAGCAGCATTTTTTATAAAGAGATGAAGAATGCCAAAATATCTACAATTTGATGATTGGGAGTAGTGATATCACTGAATAGTTAAAGGACAAGGTTCCCACTCTTAGTGGATATGCAAATACATACTAACCATTAATATGCAATAAACATATGTATACCACACATACATATAGATACACAGACATATACATACCTGGATAGTCCTCTAATACCCAGGGGTAAGGTTAAATAATACATTCAAAAGACATTATTAAATACAAATACACTTTAAAAACACAGAGACAATATTTTATCTGTTGCAAAAATGTATTTGATTACTCAAGTAAAATTACAGTATCTCTGTTGTTAGTATTAAATGTTAAAGAAACTGGACCTCTTTTCCTTTCAACTTTCCAAGAAAGTGCATGTAACAGTCCAAAGTTGTGGTCCCCCCCCCATATCTAATACAAAATAAACAAACACTATCCTTGTTCCCTTGGTCAAGAAGTAGGGCTTGGTCTTGCAAGGAACATATGTACATTTTAATGAAAGTGATATTTCTTATTGTATATACAGGAGCATCTACATTTGTCCATGGAAGGTTGTTCAAGATGCTATACTTAGCAGCATTGTGAAAGTCCAGCACATTTTCTATAATGAATATACCTACAAGGCAAAATGTTACGTCTCAGTTTCAACTACCAAAACAACACTTTTGTATCTTCTCTAATTATCTGCGTGCTTATTACTGTACAGAAACTTATGAACATTTAAGACGACTCAAGTAAAAAGCACAATACAAATAACAGTTCAAAACGAAAAATGTTAAATCTACAAAAATTAAAGCAGTTTTAATTTTATAATAAAAATCAAAAACTGAGCTTGTAAAGGACCCACACTGTTCAGTCATATTCTCAGCTTTCAGTCCTTTTCTTAATTCTGTTTGGAAAATTAAACAATGTGTTGCTGATAAAATTTCCAGCGAGATCAAAGTATACATTTATATACAGACTTTTATTAGAGATCTAATGCATCACTGAGGTGGTGCATCAATACCAGAGTTCATGTTAAACTGGATATAGAAAATAAGTTAATGCCAGAAAAAGATCACCTACAGAACAGACTTGCAACTGCCATAAATGTTACAGCATGTTTACAGCACTCTAGTCGATTAGTATTTAGTTCAAAATACAGGAGACCAAAGTTAATGCTTGCATTTGTTTGCAAAGCAAGGTTATATCACTAATAAATAAGCTCTCTTAGAACTCTAGAAGTAAAACATGGTACAAAAGAATGTCTTTATAATGTTGTCGTTTGTAGACTTGTAAAAAGCAACCCTAGGTTGCACTATTTGCAGGAATGTTATTGATAAGGTTTATTCTAATTTGTTACAATTTCTTTGTTGTCTTCCACAAAACGTGTAAAACGGAAGTTTGTCCCATTTTCATTGCTTGCCATTTTCTCCAGACCAGCTAGAGGTGCATTAGGTTCAGAATTCTGGAGCTTCTCCAGGCTTCCAGTCAACCCACTAATAGGTGAACTGCCTCCATTGCCCAGGCTTCCAGGAATTGGAGGGATGCCACCATTCTGAATGACTGAGATCTCATTGGTCTTCATAGCCAAGCCATTGGAGAGTGCAGCTGCATACTGATTCCAGAAGCTGGAAGGGTCTCCGTTTCCTGACCTTGCAGCCAAATCTTTCTGAAACATTTCTGGGAATTTTACAGGATTGCCTCCTAGAAATGTCATGGGACCATCCACGGAAAGTCGTCTGCCTCGTCTCGCCGGAGTGCTGTTCCACATGTGAGTGCCCATGTGAACCTGCAAGAAGGGAGTGGGTGGAGGAAGGAAGGTGGTTAGCAGTGGAATTCATTCTGACTGATCAAATACACCTTAACACAAAACAAAGAAGGTAGTCCATGTGTCTATTCTTATTTATGTAAAGAACACCACTAAAGGTAAAGGATGTAATATTCCAGTTCAGATCAGTAACAACAAATAAGATTCATCTGGACCTAGGTACCAGCATTATGCAGAATGCCCATCTTTTTCCTGCTGAACAATACATTTCTTATTACTCTTTTTCATTACATGTATTTAGTTTATAATAGCCTTATGTTATTCAGTCAATTGCAGCTAGCTACTTTCAGGATTAAAATTGCTATGTCCACTTTCATTGCAATGGTAAGTATTGTATTTGACACTCTTTACCCTATAAATGTCCTTTTCAGACAGGAAGAAAGTATCCTTTACTGATTGCTCATCGGAGAACCTTGTGTATAGACAGAATGGCCTGAAAGTAATTATTCATCTCACATTACTGGCAGAAATCTCTAGAGAAATACTCTGTCAACAGAAACATGTACACAGTAAAGTGCTCAACTAGTGTTCTAGAACTTAAGTATATTTGCTTTTTCAACACATCAGTAGGAAATGTTATATAATCAATTAAAATAATGCCTATTAGTTCAAGAATTATTAGTTAGAAACAAGTCTGTTGTGCGTGAGAGTTATGAAAATACTATATTTAAGATGCAGTGCTTAATAAGTAATGTACGCAGTACACTTCATGCATATCTTTAATTAAACACCCTCTAGCAACATTCGGCTATCCTGTTTCATAGACTACATAGTGAGTTTGGTGCATTTTATCAAACCAGAAATAGCTTGCTGCATTAAACTCTTCAATCCTGTTCAAAACGCCAGGCACCCAGCATGAGACAATCTACTGGTGCCAAAGCTAACCAAATAAAACCATTTTTCATACCCCAGATATCAAAAAGTAGCATTGTTTACAACATTGCAGATGTAAATGTAAATAAACAAAAACAAAAAACCCCACAACAACAGCATAAGAACAGCAAGAAGGAAAGTACCTTAAGATTGCCTTTTGTCGTGAAAGCTCTTCCACATATAGTGCAGGCAAAAGGCTTTTCGCCAGTGTGTGTCCTTTCATGAATCTGCAAAGCACTAGAAGATGAAAATGTTTTCCCACACGTGTTGCAGTAGTGCTGTTTGGGAGTTCTTCGGGGTAGAGTTGGAAGCAGAACTGGTGATGTGGCAGAAGATGGCAAAGGCCCCAGAGGAACAAGACCAGGCGGTGTTTCTTTGCTATCCTGAGGAGAGCCGTGCAGAAAGCCATTAACCTCAGTCTTTATGAGAGATGACAATGAATTAGCAGGTATAACTGAAGAGTTCTGATTAGGGCCAATATTGGAATTGGGCTCAAAAAGCTGTGATGGCAGATCTCGCATTTGATGTGTCAACATATGCTGCTTCAAATTACCCTTTGTGGAAAAGCCACGATTGCAAACTGTGCAAATAAATGGTCTCTCTTTGGTATGACTTCTGTAATGAATGTCCAAGGCACTCTGACAAGCAAACGTTTTGCCACAAATGTCACACGCTGTGTTTTTAAATTTACCTCTATCTCTGAAAGGAAAAAGCATACTCAAAGATTCTTCTTTAATTATTTTATCTGTGTTACTAGATGTCAAGTCCAAAGCACCACCGTTAGCAGGGGTTGGAGACAAACCATTGGCAAACTCACTTGGTAAAGCTCTTAGTTGTTTCTCTTCAATATTTGGTGATTTGTGGTAATCATTAGTGCTGTTGGATGGGGACAAAGCCTGCATAGAAGAGGTAGACTCTGAGATAGCAGGACTTCCAGCACTTTGGCTTTCCATATCACCACCAATAGACGATGAATCATTTGTCATAACATCCCCCTCCACTGACCCATTTTCAACTGATTTTAAGCTAGCTTGAAGTTGTTCAGCAAGTCCTGCGTTGATCATCTTCATTTGATTTTCTAAAGCAGCAATACTTGACATTTCCAGTGGCAGAGGGGAAGAAGATAAGCTGTCTTGGGACGCATCAACAGATTTAGGTGTATCTGGCACGCTGCTGTCAGGACAGTCTTCCATGTTGTCGTCTGAGAAGTTGTCTAGATCATCAAAATTCTTCTCATCAAAAGATCCGGTGTCAGATTCCATTGACTCTGGATAGTTTTCTGTGACAGGCGTATTGGGAATCTGTCCTCCCATATGCATTCTGATATGCTGCTGTAGCACGACAGCATTGGTGAACTTTTTCTGGCAGATCGGGCATGAATGTTGTACTCTCAGCGGGGGCATGGCACGATGAACACTGTAATGAGTCTTTAAATTTCCTTTAGTAGTGAAAGCACGACCACAAATTTTACATTTAAATGGCCTTTCACCAGTATGTGTGCGATAATGCATTTTTAATGCACTCTGGCAACTGAGAACTCGATGGCAAATAATACACTCATTAGGATCGGTTGCCTTTTTGTCAATATTTTCTACCAGTTGCTGCAATTTTGATGTTTCTGATGCCGACGTTGAATCTAGTAGTCCTCCAAATGGAAACTTTGCCTTAAATTGCTCCGACATTAGAGGCATCAGTGGATTTGTAAAAGTGACAATGCTGTTCGAGCCGGAGTCTGCTGCCGGTGAGCTCACAGAGCTGTTAATATTAGTGAAGGAGTTTAAAGTGTGAGTGTTTTCTTCTGTTTTCCCATTTGTGGTAGGCAAAGCACTGACTTCTGCCTCATCTGAGTGTCCATTTGAATTTTTTACAGCAGGATCAGCTACTCCCGAGTCACTTTTGACAGAACATGGAGGGCTAGCCAAATGATGGCTAATGGGAATAGGTTGAGGCTCCTCAGTTTTGATAAATGGTGTCAAGCTTGGAATTGTTGGTGGGAGTGGCAGGCCAACAGAAGCAGTCAAAGTAGACAAAACTGGCTTGCTGTCCAGCCAGCTGGTTACAGGTTTCTCTGGTGGGATAGACATCCCATAAGGAATACCTGTGCTTGTAGGAATATTGTCCAAATGCTCTGGCACTGGGTATGGATTCATTTGAATATGAGGGTATTTTTCTTTATGACGCTGAAAGTGGACTTTTAAGTTTCCCTTTGTGGAGAATCTGTTTCCACATATGTTGCATTTGAAGGGCCTCTCGCCAGTGTGAGAACGTAAGTGAATCTGCAAGGCACTGTCACTCCCAAAGACTTTCGCACAGAACCTGCATTTATGTTTAAAAAATGCCTCATCAGAAGTACTTTTTGCTTCAAAAGCAGTTACATTTGGTGGCTTGCTTTTTCTTTGCTGTGCCAAGGCAGTCAAGGAGTTTAAATCCTCTGCAGGTGTTCCAAGATTGGACAAGGGGTTGGAGAAAACCGAGTTATTAGGGGCGGGTTGAGGTAGAAGTGGATTAGATGCAGGACTTAATAAACTGCTTATTGCAAAAGCTGGTGAAGATGATGCTGATACTGGTGGGTTGCTGAGCTGTGAGCCACCAACATTTGAAGCCACTTTTTCTGAGGACGGTGTTGTAACTGCTGCTGCCAGTATGTTAATATTTGGAGAAGAGCCACTACTGGATGGAATTATAGTATTGCCAGAGTTGCTCTGAGGTAGCTGTATAGGGGGTAGTTGTTTCAAACCACTGATGCTGGCAGATTGACTAGCAAGGCTTTGTGCTAATCCAGCTGCCGCAGCCAGCTGCTGGGATAAATGGGAACTTAACGTGGACAAGGGGTTGGCAGATGTTCGTAAAGTACCTTGAGAAGGGCTAGATGATGTTGACATGTCTGTGTTTTGGGAAGCCAACAATAATATTTGGTGACGAATTTGTTCAATCAGTTGCAACTGGTGGATCTGCTGTTGCTGTAAAGCCAACAGTTGCTCCATTAGGGCAGGTACAGCAAGCTTGTTATTTGACGCACCATTACATCTCGCTTCCTGTGAGAACTGTGCTACCGCCACTTTCGTACTTTGAAGGTTTTCTATTATGACATTGCTATTTATCACTGAAAAGTTGCCTAATGCTGTCAGATCCCCTATTTGAGGTAGAGAGGTTGTTATAGCTGAGGTACCCATTGTGGAGCTGTTACTGCTTGTAATACTATTGTTGACGCTCTTGGAACTGCTACTGCTATTGTTAATGCTGGAAGCCTCCGCATCCATGGATTCTTCCTTGTCAAGTTTGTTATGCTCTGAAAGGTCACTGCAGTCTACTTGATCTGTGTTATTAACTGTGTCATTCATCTGTTCATCAGGATTATCAGAAGGGGAACGAGGAGGGAAGGTTTCAGAAGGAGAAGCTGGATTTTCATTCACAATTAAAACTAATTGATTTTTAGTACAGTTCTTCTTGTGTTGCAGGAGATCTGATAATTCAAAGAACTCAGCACAGCACCTGCCACAGACATGGGCATCCTTGTTCTTAGTGGTTCGATTTGCGTGACCCTTTTCTGTGTCTCCTAAAACATCAAAAGATGATGGATTAGAAACTGGAGCAGAAACACAGAAATTTCTCTAGGACATTTTTATTTTAATCTACTGTTTTTAACTCTCAGACTACAACACGCAAAGATTGTATGTGAAAACAGATCAATATTAGTGCTTCCCAAATATTGCTCATGACGGATTTTTAAGACCGTACACGGGTGTTGTATTAATCCCTATGTTTTAGATGATCATTTCCTTCAGATAATCCATCAAAATATAAAATACTATGAACTGAAGACATTGGGGCATAATGAAATTCCATAGCAAAGTATTGATTTCCAATATTTCATACTGCTTATTGTCTAGTTGTCCACTGAGCGCAAATCAACCATTTGAAGGACCCATTAGACTCTCAAGTTCCTGTCAACCTTGTTCATTTTCAACGGATTCAAAGATATGTGACAGTTGCCCCTGTCACTAAACTAATTTGTAGTCATTCAAGGTCCCAATCAGTTGTTGACAAGAAAAAAAGTGCAGATCACTAAGCTACAGACTGACAACTCAAAAAAAAAAAATATCGCTTTTGAGTTTCCACATAAGACCTAAGCTAATTTTGATTGTATAGCAAAGATTAGCTTTCACATCAAAAGTTAATTCCACTGTAACTGGAGAGTTCGAGCTGAATGAAAAGGAAAAATTCTCAATAAAAGGAGAAATATTCATATTTCATGAATAAAGTATTTTTTTTCTAAACCCATTTATTATGCTTTGACTCATGTTTGGTTTTAAGACTGAAGAATGATCAATCTGCTACTCCTCAGCAAAAGAACTCCCTTTGGGATAGATTCAGAACTCAGTTATGCTAGTGTAAATCTGGAGTCGCGCCATTAACACAAAGGAAATACCGTGGATTTACACCAGCCAAACTGAGATCAGGATCTGACCTCAAATCTATAGACCCTGCATAAGTTTTACATTTCTGAATAAACATCAAGACAGATGATCAGTAAAAAGGAAATGTTCACATACAATAAGAAATAAGTCTTGGTTTTAAGTTTGATCATTCTATGCAATTTTACTTGTCTGAATGCATTTAAAAACTATTTGCTCTTAACTGTTGTCAATTGTTTAACAGATTGTACTGAACCTCTCATTATAAAATCCTTTCATTTCATGTTTGTTTCCACTAGTTGCTCACATTTCTTATCACTAGGATCCATTTGTAAATTAAACATTAAAAAAAATCTCTGACTCTAAACTAGCTGATCCTATTCAAAGACAGGATGGCTCCCTATTGTTTGCTCAGCATGAGGACACCAACTTCTGTTGTACAAATGGTGTGTGGTCATCTCTGAAGGCTGTGGAAAAAAAACAACTGTTTAATTCAAGGATTACCTCCCTGCATGTTTCTCTCCAGTACTAAATCAGATAATAGGCGGTTTCCATTACTTCCAAATTAAATCTCAAAGAAAACTAAAATAAAAGTTCCTGTAAAAAGTTGAGAAACAAACTAATGATTAGTTTCAAATTCTCATTTGTTAAGACAAAAGAGACATTTCTTTTATAATGCAAACAAAGTGAGATGTGATGCAGATTATTAGCATTATTTTTTTAAAGATTTTGTTCCCTCTCTCTCTTTACCCAAATATATATTGTATATACTATGATGTAGAGCTTAGCATGAACATCCAACAATTG